>NW_022280055.1:2336957-2339936 GCF_004355925.1 Anarrhichthys ocellatus | reverse complement strand
TCTCTCTCTCTCTCTCTCTCTCTCTCTCTCTCTCTCTCTCTCTCTCTATATCTATCTATCTATCTATCTATCTATCTAGACGTCAGCACCACACACTGGGCATCGTGTGGAGGCTGAAGGTGCACCAGGAGGCGGTGCGGCGCTTACCACCACCTCCCCTCAACAGATTCCCCAGCAGCCCAATTTCGCTGACTTCAGTCAGTTTAAGGCCTTCGCTGCATCTGAGCAGCCTTCCAGCCTGCCGGAGGTCGATGTACACAGTGAGCCGGGACAGGTATGTCGTTACCTGGAGTTTGTGTCTCTATCACGAGGTAGCTGTTAATTTAAAACACTTCATAGTTAACTCTTGTTACCTGACCATGCTGTGAGGAACACCGTTCCTCTCTGAAGGCGTCTGCCATCCTTTTTATTGACAATGCCATTCAGTGTTCAAAGCTTTCACAGCAATGAGTCACGATGCAAACAATCGGCTGTTAACTGAAATAACTTAATTTTAACTTTATATTTACCAAAACAATATCGATACAATTGCGAGGGCTCTGCCATTTATCGTTGAGCAACATCCACGCATGATGAATATTTCTTATTTCCAATAAGAATAATGACCATGAGAGTCAGCGCTTTTCTATTATCATAACAAAAATAACATAATAAGAAAATGAAAGTTCTGATCATAATACAGTAAATTTGATGGATGTATGTGATGTATGCATCTATTGTGCATGGTAAAAAAAAAAATAAAATTGCGCCATCATTTTACAGATAAGCTGTCATGTTTTTTTTGTGTCGACAGGTGGAGAAGTCCTCGGAGGGAGCCGGCCCTTTAAGAACAGTCAAGAGTGACGGGCAAGCAGACGAGAGAGCCTCAGCTACTGTCAACTCTGTGAGTCAACATGAACATAAATACACGATCTGATACTTCCAACAGTTCACTAAACAACTGAACAGTATTCACAAAATATAATGAAGTCTTGTCTGGTCTTAGGTAATTATTGTGAATACATTTGCAGAATAGAAACATTTGTATTAATGTGAGAAGGGTTAAGAGTAGAGGCTGCAGCTAAACATTATTTTCATTGAAAATGTAGCTGCCGATCATTTACTTGATGATCTAATTGATTTGTTTCGTATATAAATGCCGATCATAGTTCCCCACATCGTAATGTTTCTAAGAAATTTCTCCTTTTGAGACTAATCGATGAATCAATTTATCGTTTTATTTGCAAATACATGAATTACTTAACAGTGAAAAGCTCCCTCCTTGACAGAACTTTTTTTTGTTTCTTTCTCATGCCCCCCCCCCATCAGGCCAAAGGTTCTGGTTCTGGGTCTGGTCCGCTAGCGCCTCCTCCAAAGCCTGTGCGGCGAAGGTTGAAATCTGAAGACGAGCTTCGACCGGAGGACGAGCAACATGGTCCGCAGAAATCAAACGTCATAGCTGCCGTCCTGGCCACTCAGCCTTCCATCCCCAGGTAAAAAGACTTTGCAAGTTATTGTTTAATTTAGTTTTTGTATGTATTTTAATAAAATAACAAGCGTGTGTTTTCAGGTCAGTAGGAAAAGACAAAAAGGCCATTCAAGCTTCAATCAGAAGAAACAAGGAGACAAACACAGTGTTGGCGCGACTTAACAGTGAACTGCAGCAACAGCTGAAGGTACGTAGGATTAAGAAGTTTCCTTTCTGACTCTTTTTTCCCCCCTCTGGTGGAAAAAATAAGATCACTGATAACTTGTCATTTTCCAGGACCTGCTTGAAGAGAGGATATCCCTGGAAGTCCAGCTGGAGCAGCTCAGACCTTTCTCTCATCTTTAACCAACCTGGAGGAGTAAAACTCTGCTGTAGTGAAGCAAGGCCGTGCGCCCTCGGTGTGACACCCCCCCCCCCCTCTCCGTCCCTCCCTCCCTCCTCCTTCCACCATCACGCTGCAGGGTGCTCCGTTAAAACTCTTAGGCTCAATCACACCCTTAATTAATCAAAAAAACCGTAAGGACCTGAGAGCACAGTCGCACCACGGGGAGGAGGGGATGGGAGCGCGGGGGGGAGGAGACTATACAAACTGGCACTTTTTTAATTTTCTCTAAAGAGAGGTGAACGTGGGGACGACATCGGACTGATAAAAGGTCAGGAGCAGCGGACAAGAGGCTCGAACTGCTGGTGTCTGACTACTGTACTCTCTGAATGACTGAAGAAGAAAGTCGGAGAGTGTTTATCGTGTGTATTTGTGTTCCTGTTTATTGACTTGCTTGAATGTAGCACCACTGTGTTCTCTCTCGGGGTGAAGACTGCAGCACCAAACTCCTGTTAAAATCAGGCAGATTTAAAGAAGCAGTTTAGTACTTTTTGTGAAATACACTTTGATTTTTTTCATAGAGTTTGATGGGAAGATCCATATCAATCTCATGTTTGTTACGTATGTGATTAGCTCAGCTTAGCTTAGCATAAAGACTGGAAGCAGGGGGAAACGGCTGGCCTGGCTCCATCCAGAGTTCAAACCTCCAGCACCTCTAAAATTCACTCAACATGTTTGTTTTTGCTTCATCGACTAACTCTAGAGAGGAAACCGTATTTGTATTTCTTAAAAAGTAGAACTATTCCTTTAAATGTCTTCTCATTTATTCTACTTCCTTCAAAACTGGACAATTGTGGAAAACTCTAAAATCATTTGTGATTTTAAATATCCTCAAAGATGGTCTATCTTCTGAACATTTGCCTCCCGAACCTCACCATCGTCAAATAATCTGCTAACAAATAGATCACAGAGACACTTTAGAGGCTTTGAAAGCAGTCAGCAAGGAACCTAAAATGTACCTTTTTGTTTTTGACTGGGGTTTGGTGTGGCCGGTCTCTCCACTAAACATAACGGGCTACTTCTGGACAGGATTTAATGCGTGTGTTTTTGTGAGGCCTTTAAACGGCTAAATCATCATGGTGAAGGCTTTTTTTTTTTTTTTTTTTTTTTTTTTTTTTTTTTTTTTTTT
>NW_022280055.1:2325340-2336857 GCF_004355925.1 Anarrhichthys ocellatus | reverse complement strand
TTTTTTTTTTTTTTTTTTTTTTTTTTTTTTTTTTTTTTTTTCCTCCCTTCTGTGAATTCAGCCCACCTCTCACTTGTTACTGCCCCTTGAAGTCCACATATGTGTGTGTGTGTGTGTGTGTGTGTTGATGGCATGGTGTGGTTAAAGAATGTATTTTTCTGTATGTTAAACTGTGTCTGGGGTTTGATGTGACTGAATGGTTTAACTTTATGCCAAATGACTGAACTATCACTCTGCTCTCTCACCTCTATGTTGGCTCTGTTTAAACCTCTTTTCCCTTCCTCCAGGTTTCACTTGATTTATTTTTCAAACATAACGGTGCATCAACGTCCCGGCTTTCTGTTAAACGTCTTATACGTTATACAGGATTGTAACTAGAGAGGATATGAAGAAAAAAAACAACAACAAATTCACAGTATGTACGTTGGTTGCTGCGGTCAGTTCCTGTCCTTTACCTTCACCTGGCTGGGAAGCCATTTAGTTAAACAGACATTCACTTGAAGGGTTTCAAAGATATTCCAGCTGCTCGACTGCAGGAGGCGGCATTTATGAAGAATTGTGTTGCTGATCGGGGAGAAGTTTTTTTTTTTTTTTTTTTTTTTTTTTTTTTTTTTTTTTTTTTCTCTCGTGATTTTCCGATCAGCAAACACACGTGCACAGATCCAAAACTGAAGGGGCAGATAAGAGTTGATATTGGTTTAAAGGTTCATCTGTTTTCCCAAATCGGGCAGTCGGCACTATGCAAGCACGGGCGATGCGTCCTCACACACAAACTATACTTATGTTTGTACTCTGATAGTAGCAACTGTGTGAACAGTGTACTGTGTATCTCAGATCTTCCAGAACACCATCTACTGTATGTTTGTGATTCATTTTGCCCTTTTCTAATTCTGGAGTCCCCCCTCCCCCCGGCCCAAGAGGGAAATCCAGATCAGTGTCTTATCAGGACAAGTCTGCAGGATGTGACTCTTGTTGGTTGTAGATGAAGCTTAACAGGTTTACAGTCGGAGACCAGTCAGCAGAATGGGGAGACCTGAATGACCCAACTGCACATTGACCCCCCCCCCCCCGTTTGCATGTTGGTCTTGTCTTTCACATGTATTTCTTTTTTAAAAAGCTTTAAGAAGAAAAAGATAATTAGCCACTCAAGTTTGGTTTTCGTCAGTACATTCTTAGAAACGTTGGGTTTTGTGCCAGTAAAAGATCCGGTCTTGTTTGGTTAGTTATTATTTGAACTGTTTTGTCCCCAGAGCTTCCTGTGTGTTCGTGAAGGATCTGTCTTCTACTAAAGCCTTACTTCCCCACTGGTGTTCAGGTGTCCACGGTGGCTGACTGACCTCTCTTCCTTGTTGTATCAAGGGTCGCCTTCTTTTTTTCTTCTTTTTTTTTCTGCTGTTGAGGATGATGATATTTTTTGTGTGTGTGAGTGTGCGCGTGGGCGGGCGGGCGGGCGTTTTTTTCCAGACCTGGAACTTAATACCATTTAAAACCCTTTTATGTTTGCTAGCACAATAGCTCCCAATTCACCTTAAACCCAAACGGTAATCCAGGCAGGCAGGAGCAATCGCAAAGTCTGTGATGGGATTTTGAATGCTATATGCTCCCAGATCTGTGTTGTATATTGTATATGATACACACTTTTGGACTCATATGTACATTTGCATTAATTGCTGACTAACAGCGAAAGAATATTCTATTTAATTTCTTCTCTCTTGGCTGTGGGATCCTAGATGTTTAACTGCATGGATGTACTGTATCTCTGCAGAGTCAACTAGCAGCTGTGTGATTTTTACACAAAAATAAAAAACGGCACAATATTTTAAACGCTGCTCTCTTTGCCGTCTTTTAACGGTTTGTTAAAAAGCCCCCTTTTTTTTCCACTCTGCTTCTTTTATGAGCAGTAAGGTACCACATGACAACACAACTTTCTGCCACGGTTAGAGCACTTTGGGATATTTTACATGAGATTTATTTTTGTGCTGTTTGCGTTTTTTTTAAAGTGGACCAGGCTAAGTAAAAAAACAAACTATTTTAATCAACAGTTGCTTATTTTCTGACAGCTGCACAGTCCTGATGAAGCAGAGCTGAGTTTAAATCTTTTTTTAGTTGGCTTTATGTGAAATCTTTTAATAGCTCCAGTAGCAATTAATAGGACATAAAAATACATAATTACAGAATAAATAATTGTGAAATAGCTCAAATTTAAACACCAGAGAAATCTCAAGGACAATCAAACCAAACAGGAAGCAGCTGAGCTGAGAGGTAAGAGTGCAGTTTTATGAGTTTTTGCCATCTTTGCAAACAGAATGTTTTGCTATAAAGTGGAGTAATGTCTACCTGAGCAGAGAATGAAGTCGCTCTCCCTCTGTGTTCTAATAGAGCTCTGCTTTGTTTAGCGTGCTCAGTGCATGTTAGTGCATGTGAACGTGCCCCACTGGCTCATGGGTGGTGCATCGTGGATATTTAAAAAGATATCTGCACTGCTCTCAGGTGGTTAGTTATAGCTAATGGCGTCGCTAGTGTAGCGCCCACCGTCCAGTTCCCCCTCAGGTTAACAGGTTAGCACTGTTAGCTCTGTCAGCACTGTTTGCTATGAGAGCCCTGAGCCAATAGACATGCTCTTATTTTTGCATTTAGCATTTTAAGAGACCTCCTGGGCTCCCTTAATCTTGAAAGTTTTTCTAAGTCATAAGAACTTTGTCCTGGCCACCATGCACTCTCTGTATTAACATATTTTGGTTCCATACATGAGAAAAGCTTTTGATTCCTAAATGCATAAATCAACGTTGTGAAAAAACAACTTTAAAAAGAAACACAAAGAAGCTGAATAGGTTGAGCAGGTTTTATTAGATCTCCATTCGTTCATTATAGACTGTTGTACAGAGGGGCAAAAAGCAATCCTAAACATAATCAACTCCTGTTCCCCAACTTAAATCTCTCCAATCAATGAATTTAACTCCAGGAAACCAAGCACTTCCACCAACTCAGATAACAGCTACATAGAGATCTATAGAAGGGTAGATCAGGTCTTTCTAGTCACGGAAACGGATTCAATTCTCTTGCTCTATACTTTAGTTTTCTATAAATCTTTGCAACAAACCAAATATTAGTTTTTTTTAACTGTGGTGAAGGAAATCTCAGTTTAATCTTTATGCTTTAGAAAGGCTGAATGCAGAGAAAAACAACCTTCCAGACTCAATTACATACGTTTTGAATTTATACAGAAACAAGCAGAAGTCATTGAAGTTCTATGGCCCCTTTTTGCAAAGGCCAGCTCACATATGTTTTAAGGCCTTCATGTTGAAGGTACTATAGACATGAGTAGGCCTGCTATCTACATCTACTGGATATCTTCTCTTACAGCAGGACAAAGAGCTCTAATGTAACAATGCAAATATTTGAGGTTAAACTGAGTTGTTTGCAAAAGCAGGACTTGAAGAGGATTTACAACAGATCCGGTGGGTTGTCTTCAGGTTGTATTTCTTCTCAGGTGTGTTTTGATGAGTCCAGAACATTCACTTGTCAGCACACAGCACAGGTTGGGACTTTATTTGACCACACTGGAAAAAGAGAGAAAGAGATCGTCCGTGATTACTTAATATCCTATCACCTTTAGAAAGTTGATTTTCAGACAAACTGAAGTCACAGAGGACTTCGAGTAGGATTTGTAGGTTGCGTTACTAAATAACCACATGACAGCAGCTCTACTCTGTTACTTTGGTCCACTGCCATTACTGTTCTCTAGAAAATGAGAAATTCTAGCAGCTCTGAAGCTCAATCGTAGGTGAACTTGAGGACATGTGGCAGTTCAATACGGAGAAACATAATCAAGTAACAAGAAAAGATACGAATGGTTTGAGAAATAGTTTGAGCTTTTTGAAAAATAAACACAGGTTAGGTGTTCCTCGACACTCACACGCTGGCTTCCTTGTAGCGGTCCAGAGCCTGCTGGGCCACCACCTCAGAGAACTTGGGGTCGGTCCAGGGGATGTCTCTCGGCACGCTGAATTTCACGGGTGGAGAGTCGAAGAGCTGCACAGACACATCTGTTTCTCCGGACTGATTTTTCTCATCAGTGTCTGTGCTGTTCACCTGCAGTACAGGGACGGTTTCAGTTCATCTGTTAGTGTCACTGCACATCTTAAACAGCCTCAACAGACATGCATTTCCAATACTGATATACTGCAAACTGTTCGTATGCTGATATAGTGGCTTTTACTGCTGCAACTTTGTTTATTTGGTATTTTTAGAGTTGCATTATTGTTGTAACGCCGACAACAATAAATAAGTACATTATTAATAGTATTAAATCCAACTTGCAAGGTGGTCGTCATGCTAAAAGTATGTAAGTGTAAGGATTTACTGTCCCCCAAAAGAAACAATTGTCATGCATTAAAGGTATTGCTGACAAAAAAACAATTTCAAACAATTAAAATAACCAAATAATTCATAAAAACATGTAAATTGTTAGGAATTAGTGTTCTTTTCTGATTTAGGAAAAGCTCCATCAGTGACTACACAACTAACATGAAGTAACATGTGATAATACCATCTGAACCCGGAAGACGTCGTCCTTGGCGTTGGTGTTGTTTGCCAGAGACGACACCCAGCCGAACTCCCTGTTGAGTTGATCCAGGATTGAGGAGGTGTTGAACATCTGCTCCTTGAACGTCTTCAGGAGGCTGTTGTACTGCTGAGTGAAGCGCTCGGCCATGGCCAACGCCTCCTCCAGGTCCTCCTTCAGAGGGCCCTCCAGAGGTTTCGTCCCGGAGCAGTCTGTGAATGAAACATCATCATTATGAGCTCGAGTAAAGTAAGAAAAGTCACTTTACTTACAACACTGGGATTACATTAATTAGAAGAGGACACGTTTGTTTCATAGCGTAATTTTTTTATATTGTTTGGCATTTTGATCCCAGATTAAATCACGTCTGACCAAGGACTTTCACTGTGGTGTATTTAAATATTTAAACAACAGTGGCCAAAAAGGTTATTGTTGTTTAAACATTTTAAATAATCCTTTGAAGCCCTTCCTGTTTCCAAAGATTATCATAAATCCTGATTGTGTTGCTCTAATAAAAGCATCTCTGTATCATTATTCAGGTCTGAAGGAGGAGTCTGCATGAAAGGACACAGCTGGACCTCACTGCCCCCACTTGGAAGGTTATTATTAGTTTTAATACATTTTGCACTACTCGTTCATTCATTGAGGATGTTATTCATATTTTATTCTAATTCAACATGTTTGTCCTCAGTATTGCGCGTTATTTGTTTTGTTTGGCAGCCCATATGTTACACATCTTGTATCAATGTTAATCGGACTAATATTGATCATAGAACATAGAAGAAAGAATAAAACACTTCATCAGAGTGTTGTGTTACCAATATGCTGGATCTCTTTGCATTTCTGACACTCGTCGCGGAACTTGAGGCAGCCGGCTGAGTTGCGGCGAATCTCTCTGCAGGTCATCCTGCCGTTGCCAAAAGGTTTGGTGACGACCACGTCCTCGTTCACGCTGCCGTCTGCGACCAAACACACGTTTGTTTGTTTTTTCAAAATGTGCAGTTGTATCACAGAGTGTCAAGAGACAATTAAAACCTTCAAATCCTACGAAAGCTTTCTGAAAGTAAACAGGGCGTCAGAATATGTCAGAAAATGTACCTTCGTTAGGAGCTGTGTCTGAGTCCATGTCCATCATGGAGCCCATAGAGCTGAAGAAGTTCCTACCCATGCCCATCATGGGGGAGAACAAATTCTGGAAGCCGTGGAACCGATCTTGGAAGAGAGAGCGAATGCTTCTTCTCGGTCCCAGGAAATTGGGAAAAAAGAAGACCGGAGGGTTGTAGTGCACATGGTCAGCCACCTGAGACACAAGAACAACACAGAAGCCTGTTAACTCTTTGTTCTGCTGTTAGTGTGCTGTTGTATCCATATCACTTTTGTTGATGCATGATTCAAGATCCATAATCAGGAGTCAGCAGAACGAGCTGTAAACACAAAATTCCCTTTACTATAAACTATGAAGTTGGTTTGGTTTTATTATCAGATGTCTGATTCTTTCCGAATTTCTTTTACTGCTGCCATCTTTTATTATGTGCTGGTTGTCTCCATTTAAAGGGCCAGCGTGGAGGATTTAGTGACATCTAGTTGTGAGGGTGATGTTGCAGATTGCAACCAACTGAATACCCCTCTGCTCGCCCCTCCTTCACCAAGTGTGACGGAGAACTGCGTTGGCCTTCAGGTATCCCTCTCTAGAGCCAGTGTTTGGTTCGTCCGTTCTCGGCTACTGTAGAAACATGGCGGAGTCAGTGAAGAGGACTTGCCCTGATTCTTAGTTTCAGGTAATTATACACTAAAGGAAATATAGTAACGAGTACTTTATTCCATTTCTGCCAATAGATTACGCTAAATCCTACATATCCGTGTCCAGTGTTTACATCCATCGGTCTAACAAGTAAACGGTACCTTCATACTGTCTGAAAATATGCTGTCCACACCATCGGCCATCTCTGTGTATTTCTCTTCCAGGTTCTTGAGCTCTTTGCTCTGACGCTGCCCCTCCTGCTCCAGGACGTCGATGTTCTCCCCGTTGATCCAGATGGAGAAGGGAGACGTCCTGTTTAGCACCTCCTCCAGCTGCAAACAAAAGGAGAACTTTTGATTTTGAATCTAAAATCTTAAATATCTTTATCCAAAATATTTGCTATTGCTTGACAAGAAAAGCCACTGAAATTATTATTTGAATCCAAAGATATCACTCATAAGCAACATGTTTGTGCACACTTGATCCAAAAGAAAGGTTGCATTACAGTCACTTTAGTTTAAGGGCTTCAACAACCAGCAGTATTGATGTTTTCTCAAAGCAATTTAATTAATCAATGAAACTGCATTACATCCCTTATAAAGGGAGGCATTGACCAGCTAATATCTGGATCATAATCAAAGCCCTGTATGTATAATCTAGGATGAGCACATGTGTGTGTACATGCGATTGTCTGACCTGGCGTCCCACCAGTCCAGATCCACTGCTGCATGTTCGGGAGTAGTATTTTACGCAGGTGTTCTTCAGACAGGGCTTACACTCCTCCCACAGAGCCCTCATGGTCTCGTTACAAACCTCCTGCTCCTGCTCCAGCTTGGCCTCCATCTCCTGAGCCGTAAGTATTGCTTCCTGTCGTGAAACAGAAACAAAACATTCAAGAGGTAAGCTCTTATTTTGGTAGGATCTTTAGAACTCATTGCCAGTTGTTATCGTAGCATCTGGTGTCAGTTTAGATTTGGTAAGTTAGAACAAAGTGATTGTAATATAATGAAATATATATGTTTCTACATCTTTCTGCTCCTTGGTTTTCTCCAAAGCGTCCAAAAACTTCTGGTGGTCCTCTGAAGATTTCTGCATCACGCTCTTCATCTCCTTCACTCCGTTAACAGCGGTGACAATCTGTTTATCCAGATACTTTTCTCCCTGGAGTGAGATCTCTGCAAAAAGCAAACACGACATATTTACTGCAGGTGTCGATTCACAGACTCCTGAATGTCTGCCCTCTACGAACAAACTGATTATGTAATGATAAAATATACGCAGGATATTTTTGTTTAATGCTTTTTTTGTTTTTCTTTATTTATATGTAGTATTATGTATAAGAAAATGCCCTTTTTCTTCTTTCTGCACCCCGTGATACAGCCACATCCCCTTATTTTCACTGTAGGCATTTTCACACAAATATAAATATTTTTCTTTCATTTCAGAAAATCTTTAGTAGTTTTCAAAAGGTTGAGTTTGTTTAAAAAAGACCAGTTCACCGAAATTACAATTAATTTTCTTAATACATGTTCCTTCTCTTGATCGTGATATGTAGCCATTCGTATACTGTGACTTTAGTTTTAGCTGTGCAGCCTTTCAGTTATTTGTTTCTGTTATTTCTGCTGCAGCCACAATATCATGTCTACTTACGGTTAAGATCATCTGTTGATGGAGGAAGGATACAGTTGACTGAGGCCAGAAGAAGAGCCACCACAGCCAGAGACTTGGATCCCTTCTTCTTCTTCATCATCATCATCATCATTAACATCCTCTCTGACTCTCACGGGGCCAGCAGGCAATGATGAGAAGAAAAAAAAACCTGGGAATAAAACATGAACATCCAGGTTCAGGTTAAACATCTGGCTTTGGTGTAATGTTGTTGTAATGCCCCTCCATCTCCTCTAGAGGGAGACAAGCTGCAAAGAAACCAGTGACCTACGCAGTAGAAAATAACTGTCGTTGATCAGCAGTTTTCCGCTCCTACTCAGCACAACATAAAAATAACAGCACTGATCAATACCGATTAATAATTCAGACTCATGCCTGCTGACTCATTTACCTCCTCTCCTGTTTCATGTGCTTAAACAATTAAAAATGACATTGTCACCAAACTGACCTCAGATCATGTGTTGCCTGTGACTTTGACTCACTATGCATTATATAAAGCGAACATCTGGCCCTTTCTCTGTTTATTTTCTCTATGACGTGTGCTCAGTCAGCTGCCTGTATATTCAACAGAGACTGAGTGTAGCTCCTGATTTTTTCCAAATTCCCATACACACACACACACACACACACACACACACACACACACACACACACAAAAGACAGAGAGAGAGTCATCAGACGGATGAACTGGCCTTCTCTCCTCTCTGTGCAGCTTTTCCCAGGCAGTATACATCTCTTTCCGTGAGCCTCCATCCTATTGATTATCTCTGCAGCCGAACATAATCCTCCTTTTTCCCTCTACATACACAGCGCAGCGATCTAAATGCACCAATCTAATGACATCATTTTAAAGTGCCAGAGGAAGTTTGCCAGCTATGACAAGCAGAATGGGGAAAGTGAATAAGTAATGATTAGCGTACATTGTGGACAACACTAATATGCTGCTGTAACAGCAAACCTGTAACTCTTCTGGTTACAGGTTTTCCACAATATTTATGAAACCTGGCTGCAAGGGTTGTTTTCCCATTCAGTGGTCCAACACTGATGTTAGCTGAGCTGTCGGGCGTTCCAGTTAGATGGTGTTGAGGTCAGTCAAGGTCTTCTCAAAAAAGCATTTCTTTACTTGCTTTCTCTAGCGGCGCACAAACTGACCATAACTGATTCATTTAGCCACTTGGGACGCAGCAGAAACACGCTCTGAATGCAACACTGTCATTGTATCAAGATTAAGTTATGGTGAACAGTAGCTTCTTTACACACCCGACAGACACGGAGCAACATTATCATTCATTTGGAGTTGTGTTTCTGGCCGAATGTCTTCTAGCTCGGTTTTTGGTCTCCACCAACCCTTAAGAGAAACCTCTGTTTCTTTAGCTGCTAAATGCTCCACTATGTTCACCAGCTAGTCGCTAACTATGACTGTCGTTTGTTGCTGGACAAATAGTGTACAGTGGGTTTATCAGAGCTCTGAGACTGAACCAAAACAGTAAACTTATGGCAAAGCTATAAAAAACTATTAAAAATAATGAGCTGAGCGACGCTAAAACACTGTAGAGCTGAAGGAGAACTGCAGTCAGGTGATAATTCTCTTTGGTTTCATCACTGTAAGTCAATTAATCAGCTGTTAATGTAAAATATATATATATATACGTATATTATAGCAGCTTTTAAGTACACGTGGACATAAGTGTCCACATACGTTTGATGTGTAAGCTAAGTTGTGGTAGGTCATTATATTATCCAAACTAAGAGAGATATTGACCCATATGGAATAAAACCTCTTGACATACATTTCCCCCACTCTTTTCATCTTATTCCACACCGTCCAACAGTATCACATACAGTATGTTCAGGATCGTCTTCTTCTAACTTTCCATTGACGCTCTAATATGTTAACACGCGTTTTTATGGCTGCGCACATGGACGGATTATGAAACAATGGGCCTCTGGTCACGGTCATGCAAAAGACCTCTTCAACATAGGAGCAAGACACACCAACTTTATAGTTGTTTAGCTTCTTTTTTAGTGGTTTCTTTATCTTAGTCACATTTCTCTGTGGTTTGTGTCTCTTTATGGTCATTTCGTGTCTCTTTGTAATCGTTATGCATCTCTCTCTGGTTTTGTGTCACTTTGTGATTGGTCTTTTTGTAGATACTTTTGTCCCTTTTCTGTAATCATTTTGCATCTCTTTGTGGTCATTTTGTGTCTCTTTGCAGCCATTTTGAGTCTCCTTATAGTTGTTTTGCATCACTTTCTGGTTGTATTGAGTCTCTTTGTGTTCTCTTTGTGCTTCTTTGCAGCTGTTTTGCATTTGTTTGTAGTCATTTTATGTTTCTTTTAGGGCCTTTTGAGTCTCCACCTGGTTGGCACGTGTCTCTTTGAGCAACATTTTGTAGGTAAAGGCCAGGGGGGCCCCCTGACACTTTTGGGTATATTAGGAAACGTCTGGATCCCTTATAAATCCTTTAAAATTGTGGATTCAAAAAAAGTATTTTCTAACGTTTCAGATAAATTTCTCGGCAATTATTATAGGTATTATAAGGAAGATTAAGTCAATGTGCTGATGGTATAACCTCTCTGAATCTCTGTGCTTTTAATCTGCAGTGAAAAACAGGAAAAAAAAGGACTGAATGCCCACCTGGGAGCTAAAAAACCTGTCCCACTTTCTCCTCTTTAGCTCATGTGTTCACGAGTTTAACACAAACAGTGCAGCAAACTGCAGCCGCTTACACAATGAGGTCACTATTCATGTGACAATAAGCCTCTCACTTTAATTACAGCATGCCAGTTACTGGAAGGTTTGTAAACAACAGGGGCAGACTGTGACCAGTGAGACCCTCAAAGACAGAATGAGTAAGACTTGAGGTGCAGATGGAGGAAAGAATGAGCAATGTATAAAACAAACAAACAGACAGAGCCAGAGAGAGTCAAACAAACAGAGAAAGGTTGACAGAGAGATAACAAAGGAGAAATAATTGACATTGCAGATGTCTAGCTGGATTGTTGTACATCCTGGTTCCACGACTGAAAGAATGCCAGCTGACCAACCTTGCAGATGTTGCCTCCGGGGCCGTCTAGAAAGTTCGGTTCCAGCTTCATGAAGTCAATAAAACATCCGACGCTTTGTCAGAGTCCATATCTAAAACTAGTTTATCCTACATTGCATAGCAATACATATATCACTTTATAATAATACTATATTAATATTAAATGGAAGTTATATAAAACACAACTTTAATATGAACTGAAAGGTTTTGTGGATTAATTGCTTAAAAGCAAGGATTTTGCTCAATCTATTTATCATTTACGTAATTCCTAACTTCAGTGTTTACTTACTGTGCTGCTGTGACACATGGATTCAGTAAAGTTTCATGATATCTTATCTTTTTGAGCTGCCATGTGTTAAATATCTGTAACGTTTATACATCAGCTGATAACTGCAGCTGGTGCTTGTTTTCACTATCGATTAATTCCCCTTCTGTTTCTGTCTCAAAACTACACACACACACACACACACACACACACACACACACACACACACACA
>NW_022280055.1:2318588-2325330 GCF_004355925.1 Anarrhichthys ocellatus | reverse complement strand
ACACACACACACACACACACACACACACACACACACACACACACACACACACACGACTTCCCCAATGTCAGAAGATGGAACAATGAACTAATCTGGATCATTTGGGCTCTATTTGTTACAAATGGGACACGGTCACATGTGACCTCATTCTGGCCTCATTTCAGATGTTTGGAGATTTCTGCACCCAAAGGATTTACCTGTCATGTGGTTGCAGAGAAATTAGGGTCAGTTCTGATGTGCAACATTCTCCATTTTTAGAATTGTTAATACAGCAAATAGCTGTTCTACAATATATACAGTTGGAGGACTATTATTATGATTATAACTGACAGCATTTTCTTAAAATCCTCTGTTACTGTACTCAACACTCATCAGTTCTGTGTCAAATAGCAAGTTAATATTCCTATTTTAAAGTTAGTATTGCTGCTGGGTGTGCCTAGACTAAAGTGTATTAAAGTGAACCAACCGTATGATGTCATCTATCCTAATCCAGTTGTTTTGATCCAAAGATGGAGGTCACACCCATGAGTAAGCAATACAAAACAACAGCTGTCACCTTGTCAGCCATGATGTCTGCACGAAGAAAAATAACTGAGGAGACCAAAGATTTAAAATGAAATAATAAATGCAAACACACACACACACACACACACACACACACACACACACACACACACATTATACATACAAATTAAAGTTATGCAGACATTTCATAAGCTGAACCTGGGAAATGCGTTGCACTCTATTCTATTGTAATTCATCATAACACTATTGCCACAGCTCGAATAGAAAGAGAGCATTTTCCTCTGAGCATCACCGAGCTGCACACTGTCAACAAAATAAAAGCCCTCTGACTCACCTCTGTTTGTTTCCTGAGACTCCAAACCGTCTGAAGCTGATCCAGTCTCTCTGCTGCTCGTTTTTATACCAGCGGATAACGGGGACGGTGCAGACATGTGACTCGTGCAGCTACACCAAAACAAAAAACAATTTCCCGTATAACCCTTCAAAATAAATCTCTATCATGAACGTTTCTTGTAGGGATAAAGTTTGGGCAAAAACGACCATACTATAGGTGAAAATACAGTTGTAGAGGAAGTAACCTACATCTTTAAATCTTTTTAGAAATACTAATACCACACGGTAAAAATACTCCAGTACTAATAAAATACCTGCACTGAAAATGTTGTTTATGTAGGCTAAAAGTAGGTTAAAAGTAGGTTATGTAGGTTATGCCTAAGTAGTGTATCAGACAAATGTATATTGTATTAATGTAAAAGCAGGATCTTACATTTCATTTTTAGTTGGTTGAGGTATGTGGAGCTCATTTTTATGTAAATCATTATTTTAATCTGCCATCACAATAAATCAGAGCCTCAAATTAAATTATTGAAATAATTAAATGGAGGAGCAGTAAATCCTCCCATTTGAGAAGCTGAAACCAGTTTGTACTGGTTTGACAGTTTGTAATTAACTTGTTGTTCAATTGATCACATTTGATAAAAGAGGAGAAGCCCTCCATACGCCGATATGTCAGCCCACCTGCGAAGCAACACTTGTGGGTTTAGTGGTACTGAGTAATTTAGAAATTGTTATAATTAATGCAAACAAATCCTTGGTTGTTGTTGATATTCATCATAATTCTTCTATTTAAAGTCAGTGGATAGCTTTTAAACGGTGTTTTACATGTGTTTGGCCCTAGAGGGGATTGCCTCACATGTCAAGTGCCTGGAGAGGTGGGGGGAAACACCTGATTGGCTGCTACTTCACTGCAATTTGATTGGCTGTTTGCCAAGTCATTGTCCTTGTCTTCAACTGACTTCAGCAGTTTAACAGCAAACTAAGGAGAACAGGTATGTGCCCAGTAGGAAATGTGATATATTGTATTATCCTTACTGCATAGGTAAGGTTAGGTCTACAACGATGTCTTGGCCTTAGGTTTTCTGGACTTTTCACTGAGGCTAGCGTTACATATCTTGAGTGTATATATATATATATATATATATGTTTGTATCTATATGTAAAAGATATGTAGCGTCAGTGAAAGTCATGTAAGCTTTCTCCTCAAGACAGAGAATGTATAAGGTCAATACATATATTGTCGTACCTTTATATATGTAATATATAAAACTAGCAATTTCACTTTGATTAATTGTTTTTTTATGTGTACCAATCCTGAAGAGTTACTCCATTTCCTCCACTCGAAGGAAAATATTTTTTTTACATTTACTTTGAAATCTGAATGCGTTTTCCTGTAGTTATGGTGTTCAACTCTACTGGACTTGATGCTCATGAGCTGGAAGGCGTTTCCACATGTTTTGTAATGTATTGGCAGCAGCTCTCAGAGAGACAAACAGTCGATTCATCCTGACCGTGACTCAACATTTAATGACTTAACTTTCACGTGTCTCTGTCTGTACCAAACCAAACCAGATTATATGTGCAGTTTCACACAAAATATGTAACCTTGTCTTATAAATCAAACGTTACTAGCAAAATTCATAGTACAGATAATAACACAATTCCTACAATGGCAGCATGCATTAAGCAAAATAATATTTAAAAATATTAGAGTGACAGAGTGCATTTAAGACATCTTAAAATGAAAAGGGAAAAACAGTACTCACCCCAATGCCTTGATGCATTGTGAGAGCTGACTACATCTATTACAGCATAATTGTATTAATATACTGTGAAAACCATTTGTTTCTTTCGTCAAGCTGCGGAACAACATGAACAGAAGGGTGTGTGTGTGTGTGTGTGTGTGTGTGTGTGTGTGTGTGTGTGGGGGGGGGGGGGGTTACTGATAATTACTGATATTAAATCTATCTAATAAAAAACAAAGACACAACAAAGCTAGACTCAGTGTCTTTTTAATGACACTGTTCTGGATGAAAATCAGCCTGGGTCAACATGAGTTGACACTTTCTGTTAGTGTGAGGATGTTTTGGGGATTTTAAAACAGCAAAAAGGGGTTAAAACATGCATGCACAAACAAACACACAACAGGGTTTAATTGAGGAGAACTGAATCAAGCACCTGTCAAACTAAGAATGAATTAATACTGAAATATGTTTAAACAAATCAGTAATCCTTTAATCCTTACAAACAACAAGTGAGGACTGTGTCATCTAAGGGGATGGATGTTCCAGTAAATCTCTCTCTCTCTCTCTCTCTCTCTCTCTCTCTCTCTCTCTCTCTCTCTCTCTCTCTCTCTGACACACACTTCTACACTTATACACAGATTCCTTAGTTCTGTGTCAGCAGCAGTGCAGAGTTTTGCAGATGTTTGCATCCATATCACAACTTGTGATATTTGTCATGTTTTGACAAAAGGTTCTGGTATCTAATTAAATAAATACATTTAAATTCCCCACTTTTGAAACTGTTCAGCTCTTGCAAAATAAGAAATACGATATACCTTAGATTGTTATACATTACACTTAATATTCATTTACATACGTACAGTATACTGCATCCCAAATATGCTCTCCAAGATAAAAGTGGAACTGATCATCCAAATTATTCTATTTTAAGTATTGTTAATGATGATATCTTCACAACAAATAGAATAAAGGAACCAAGTCTGTGAATTTGTCTGCCGTCTTGTTCTTTGCTGCCTGCAGCTGAAGCACGTCCACATCAAATATCAAAGAGTTTCACTAAAAACGAATGTTTTAATTGTTCTGAGTCTGTTACAGTGTGTTTTGCGAGGGATCAAGCTGTGTTGACCCTCAGTGCAAAAGTCGAATGTGACACTAGGTGGCAGGAGCTCCATTCCTATTCAGTAAACTATTTTCCCTGGAGATCCCATTGCTGTATACAATCAGTACTATGTGTACATAGTACATTCACTATGTGTTGGATATACTTATTTCCCTTCCCAGTAATTAAGAATTAAGTCCAATTCTGATTATTATATAAATACATATTTTGCTGCTGTCTGATTTCTGGCTGTTAACAACATTCCAGTGTTGTTCATTCGCCAAACTGAGTCACTTTGAGCTTGTTAACAGCAACCCGTTGGGTCAAAATAAATCAACAATAGCGACCCAAAACATCTGCGTTAAGATAATTAGGACAGAGAGAATACTGGATTTACAGATGAGAGTGAGACACGGTGGAAAAATGTCCTCTGTCCAATATGGCCCCCACCTGTGAAATTCCAGCCAGCCATGACACAGCATCCATCTCATTTAACAGCAACTCAGCTGTTGACATGACAGCAGCTTTATTTGATTTCCGTCTACTAAACAAAGTTTATATCCATTGAAAACATGGAAATGGCAACACTAAAATCAGTGATCATGTGGTGAGCAGTGACACAAACTATTTTAGATTTGTACTATCACTTCGTGTTAGTCATTTGTTTTTCTCTTTTCTACCTCGCTGTCTCTTTTTCTGGAGACTTGTTTGCTTCACGACGTGCTCCGGATGGAGCTTCATCAAACCAAGATGCTTGTTGTTGTAAAAGAGCAATTTTCTGTGCAGGAGATGGGACTCTTGGGGGATCTTGCAGTGTTTATCCTTTACGATGATTTACAGCCACACTGAACTCACTCACACACTCACAGCGTTCCTACAAAATGCTCCTCATCCCATAATGTACATGCAAAACAATAAAAACTAAAAGATGCTATATGTAGCATGTTTAGCATTTTGAAACAATGGTACTGTATAGTTACTGATATCAACTAGCAATACCAGAATGTAGCTACAGAAAGTTTCTGATAAACAGTTCTGAACAACTAATGGACGATTTTTTTTTTAGTCCAACAAATTTAGATGATGACGCTAACAAAAAAAAGATTGTTTTTTTAAGATGAACGTGTAACAAAGCCTCCTCTTTGTCTTCCCTACCAACACTTATTATTGTTTTTTTACTATGTCTCTTGTTGTCTCTTGTTGCTTCAATGCTTCCGTCATTATCTCCTTTAGCATCGGGAACACTATGAAGAAGATTCCAGAGTCTTGAAATCTCTTCAAGTCTACAGCTCTGGCCAAAGCAGCACTACTGAAGTGAGAAAAGGGTAACCAACCATCGACTCTTACTTCCTTTGTTTACGTAGTTACCAGTAACTTACGTAAGCTTGATCTTAACACCACACAGGCCAACAGTGCACATGTGGAGTTAAAACTTGCTGGCCTCGAGGTTCGTTCAGTTTGTGTTGCTCTGTGTGGACAGTTTACTAGCCGCAGATCCAGTGTAACTAAACTAATTATCCGTTACGTGACCCTTTGCAAACGTTTTTACTCCACTTTGTCTGTCTGTGTGTGTGTGTGTGGGCATCATGTGCCAAGCTGCTTTAGTGTTTAATTGGCCATCTAGTGATTTGAAACCATGAAGCTCTGCAGCCAATCCTCAGCCAGTGGCATGGGTTTTAACAATTAAACACACTGATGCAGGGAGCTTTAAATGAGCTGCTCTGGCTTCAAACACAAAACATGATTATCATCAAGCTTAATTGGTCCCATTGGTGGAACTGAATGACCTGTGTCTGACGAGCCACAGATGAACTTCAAACATTTGGACGATTCTGGGATCAATTTAGGGGAAATCGTGTTTCTGAGCATGAATGTGTTGGAATGTGCATGAACCGAATGATTAAGAAACGTCACGTTATGATCAAAGGCTATAGTGGCTCCGTGATAAAGTCCAGCTGACTGATGTTGGTCATTACATTACCTCATGGGATCCTCATTTTTACAAACCGTAGCATCCAAAGCCAAATTAACTTGAAAAGGAGAAGACGGGAGAGAGAAGGATGAGGCTTCAAAGCCATTCAGGGATGTAGAAGTAATCATCAAAAGGGGATTATTCACTCAGATTAAGGTTGAGTTGTAATGCAGAAAAATTTGGCAGCACTGAAACGTCGTGATGAGATCTTCTGAAGATCTTCTGTAGTAATCTATTGCAATCAATGTCCTTTTGGGCCTGGAAAGTGTTTCTCTAAATTGTTTTTCTTTATCCGCTGACCATTTGTTGACCACCTACACTACCGCTTTTATCCACAGGGACCGCCAAAATCAACACAGAATTAAAGTTCCTAGTAGCTTTAAGTACATTCAAATTTGAATGCAGGAATTTAACTTGTAACAGAGTATTTCTACACAGTGCTGTTGCTACTTAAGTAAATGACCTGAGTACTTCTACCACCACTGCTCAAGTCTCTGAAAATACATAGGAGTTGTGTTCACCTTTAATAACTAGAATATACACACATCTTCATATTACTGTGTGTGTATGTATATTTTAAAGTGTCATAGTGAGTGCAGGAGAAGGAAATAAAGGAGCTGAAACTCCACAATGCCAGACAGCCACTGTTATTGCCTCGTCAGCTGGATGGCCGGATGTGTGCGTTGGTGAGAATATTACACCTGCTGTTTAGTCTTACACACTGGTAGTCGAGGTTAGCGGGGTCAAGCTGAGAAGACTGCCAGCTGGTGCCAGACGGGGACTATAGCTTTGTGTGAGAGTAAGTGTGTGTTCACTGAAACTATTTTCCAAGGCCATAGATATTCAAGGTGCTCGCACCACAATGTTCAAACATTTGTTAGCAATTAGCCTCAGCCACAAAACTGACTTTCAACAAAACACATGGACCCTCCCTCCCTCTCTCTCTCTTTTCTGTTTTTCAGCCTGTCCCTTTTCCAGTCCCTCCCTCATTTTCCAGTTTCTTTGTTCCCCTCCCATATCTCTCTCTCTCTCTCTCTCTCTCTCTCTCTCTCTCTCTCTCTCTCT
>NW_022280055.1:2308640-2318578 GCF_004355925.1 Anarrhichthys ocellatus | reverse complement strand
TCTCTCTCTCTCTCTCTCTCTCTCTCTCTCTCTCTCTCTCTCTCTCTCTCGCTCTTTCTTACCAACCTTCTTCTTTGTTTTCATCCCCTCTCGCTCCATTTCCTCCCTCCCTCTCAAAAGTTGCACATGGTTTCTGTCTGAAGAGGTTTAGTTTCCTCAGGCTCTGGATGGGAGAGGGATGATGCCAGAAAGCACATGTTCAAAACTCAAGAGGAGCTTTGTTCTTCAGCACTGATAGACTTGCAAGAATATTTGAAATAATCCAGAAATCAGACAGTTTTTGGGTTGCACAGGTGCATTTGCATTTTGCCCATATGGAATAACATTCAATGTGGCTGAAACCTGACGTCTTTGCTTTTTGTTTACCGATTTTGAATATGTGGAAGTAAGACATTTTGGGACTTTTGGGCTTTCTTCTTTCTTTGCAAAACTGGAAAATGCTTCACGGATGACTTTTGGCACCTCAAAGCTACATTGCTGACTGCCTTTGTTGTTCCTGGACACTTGCTTTGTGGAAGAAAAGGTGAAGAGGACTGCCATATACCGCTATCAAGTTGAACATCAGCAAACTAGACCACAACTTGTTTGTAAAGGATTCTTGAGTGAAGAATCATGAAAGGTAGAGTAATTTCTCTGATTTCTTAAGGGTTAATATATTGTGTTAATTCTGAGCACCTACAAATTCCATCTTCCTACTCTCTAGTCATGCAAAAAAAAATCTTACCAATACCTGTGTGCATTTTCCACTGGTAAAAATACTTAAAAACATAGACATGAACAGTATCCGTCATTGTGGCATTCGGGCAGGCACCTGCACAGAGTACCAGCGACCACATATGCTTCTCATCTGCTGTGAATCTTGGCAGTGTGCGTCCATGAGAAAGTGCCGGTTTGTTGTTCTTGGATGTGAGACTTTGATCAGTCAGCTTTAAATCTCTATGCGTGTGCGTGTGCGTGCACACCACAGCACCGTTTCATAGAACATAAAATGTTCCTTAGCCCTGCCAATCTGCCGCAGATTGACTTAATATCCCCCCCTTTAAAAAAGAGAGTGAATGAAAACATAACATCTGAATTTGAGCTTTCTCACAACATGGCATGAAAGGAGAGCTGCCACCGGCTTTGAAGAGGGCCGGTGCTCGTTCATGGCTCCCAGACATATAGAATAAGAAGTGAAAGGCTGACAGAGATGGAGGATACAGTGGGAAAGAGGGGAATCAGAGGAAGCAGGAATAAATCCCACACGTCAGGTAGCAGCTTGAAAAGATGTTAAGATGTCTTGACATAATCACTACCAACTGTAATTGGCATATATGATGGCTTAATTCCTGTATTTATTATTGTTGTTAACTTAAATCTTACTAAATTCTTTCCTGTTTTAAAAACGTAATGCTCTGGTTTTGTTTTGATGGTGTTTCCTTTTGGTGCTACTTCAATAGACTACTCACTGAACCTAAACAGCAATTATCCAATCATAGCTTAGCAACTGTAACTACAATCCTGCAACCCCCGCCAGCGTTGAGATAGCGTTATGATTGTTTAGTCATCATCGTAACAGCCAATTCTCTTGCAACGTTGAGTGTATATATGAATCTGAATCTGTTAAAATGAAAGGATATTACATTTTTCCTCATAATAATCACTTGAACACATTAGCTTGACACTGCAATGCAAGGACACTGCGGTTTCTTAGTTTGGTGTTAGTTTGTGATCTACATAGATCTTCAACTTGGGAAAATGCTGACTTAGAGCGCGGAGCGTAGCTTTAGCTTCAAGCTTTTAGCACGATATCATATACGTAGGTGGCCAGCAAGTTCATATCTAAGATCTCTTTTACTGGGTTCCCATTTTGAAATAAGTCAGCTTGAAATATTGAAAAGTCTGGGACTTAGCTTCATTAGCTATCTACAGCCGATAAAGTCTGCTTGCAGCATTTGTCAATCCAGCCGGATAAACTGTTTTTTGAAATGAGAAATTGCTCGAGGCTTTCTCTGTCCGAAATCAAGGACCTTAAAAAAAACAAGTATGTATTTTCTGTAGTAAATCTGCCACCATTATCAGAGACTGCATTTTGTGTTGTACAAGAACGGAAAAAAGGCAACCGCACTACGGAGGCAGGGCTTAACAAACGTACGGTGGCTGTCACTGCTCACTGCCGTGTTTTTTTTTCGATACAGCAAATTAACTCCCAAGAACATACAGTTGTCAGCGAAAAGTACAGGAGGTCTGTTAATGTGGTTTCCAGCCCTGCCCGACCAGATCTAAACATGCTGCCTCATACATTCCTAACAGGGCTGGAGGGGAGGGGAGGGGGTGGGAATCAGAGGAGCTGAGGCAGGTGTATGGCTGGCAAAGGAGAAGGAAAGAGTGAGGGAAGGGGAGAAGAGTAGAGAAAGGGAGGTACAGACAGAGAGATTTTGTTGTTTTCAATTCCACGTTTTGCTGTGCCAGCGTTATACATTTACAGTCAAAGCATTTTGAATTTGGGTTGAAAGGAGAAGAAGGAGGATGTCATATTGACTTGTTCTTTCTGTACGCAGTGTTTACTTTTTCATTTATTTTTACTCACATACTTCTGTGAATTTTGGTTTGGTTTGTTAATACTGGAACACAGGGATTTTCCACACAATTTTATGCCTTTAACTTTGGGTCAACAGTTTTTCTGTTTCAGCATAACAATGCCCCTGCACACAAACCAATTATTGGGTTGGTAGTTATTCATAAATCCATGGCTGACTGTGTGTGAAGTCTGTCCAAATTTCAACTACTAGTTTCATAGATATTCAGGTAGCACCATGAAAAATAAAAAAACAACAACTATGTAAATAGGAAGTTACAGTAGCATCACAATCTTCAAAATCAGAGACAAATTAAATTATTATTAGACAATATTCTGACCCATTATCTCGTCAATCTGAACAGGTAATATATTAACAAGCTAGATAACGTTACTTTTGTTGGTTTTGTTAGCTAACGGTTACACCTGGCAGTTTCTGGGTTGATATTTTTAGTGACAATCAATGACAACTTACTTACTAACTACTAGTTTATGTGATACAACCTGTTTACAGATGTGTAACTATCCTCTTTAGTAAACACTGGTATAACTATAGGCTAAATATGACAGGTGTCCACATACTTTAAACCATAGATTATAACTTGCTTTTGGAAAGCTTTTCTTATTCTTATCATTATTCTGTCTCTCTGGAAAGTTCCTACAAGAGGGTGAGCATGTGAAGTTTGAGGGCAAGTTAAAAAAAAATACTGAGAGGCCTGCAAACAAAGCCTTAGGGAGTATTGCACACGCCCTTTGGCCTCGAAGCCCTGTAAACTGATCCAGGCTTGTCTCTGTGGCTTAGCGTGGCTGTCCAAATTGGTTTTAGTTGTGAGAAAATATGATACGTTTGTGGGATCGTGACTCTGAAACTCTCCCATTTCACTGCCTGACCACAATAAAAGAACATTTTCTTGTAATGACTTGTCTATAACTTCAGCTTCGCCGTCTTCAGAAACACATACCGGGCGTTTATAGTTTTGCAAGAAGACCACACATTCCAGTCAGAGGGCACCTAAATGGCTTGGATGTCAACAGAGGTTTGGAGAAGGACTCATTTGGCTTTATGAGTTGTGGTCAAGACCTCCACTCTGATCTGGAGCAGGGCCCATCTCGTGACTCCTGGTTTCACTTAAAGCTAGGATTTACTGAGGTTCTTGAGGGGAATTTTCTGGTCGAAATAACTTAAATGAATTAATGAAAGACAGGAACACAGAGCAGCACGACATGTTTGATATATGCATCTGCTCGTGGGTATTTCCATGTTAAATTGTATCATTCAGTGATGTGACATTACAGGAAATTACACACCAAGGACAACATTTTGCTCAATCCCCTGGCAAAAGTTTTGTCCACGGGGTAATGAAGGGAGGGACAGGGTGGGAAAGGAGTTTTGAAAGTCCAAAAAGCCCCAAAGACAAACCACCACAGACATGAAGTGGTGCTGAGGGTTAGCTGACTCAGGCCTGGCACTGTGCTCACAAACACCAAAGGTCCGATAAAACAGGATGGAGGGAGGCAACCCTGTCTCCTATGAAATTATGTTCCCATACAACTAAACTGCACTCTCAATTACGAGTGTCTCCATGTGGATGAAAGAACAACATCCGATATTTTCATTTTTAGTTTTTTGTACTTTATTAATCTTCTAGTCTTCTACTTGTACTTGCCCACATTCACCTGTACATGTGACCTTATGGAACTGAGTAGAAACAATCAGAAATGTATAGAATAGTATTGTAGTATTTATGTGGCTGGCAGCAGTATTATTTTTAGTCCAGTAACCTACACCAGTAATTAGTCACAAAAAGTATTACAAATTTGGAAATATAGTCTTTCCCGACCTTGTTGTACTTATGTTGAATTATCCACTGTTCATTACATCCTTTGGAAACAAAGCCTCTTTGAAATGTTTAGTTTTGTTAGATTTTGTTAAATACATTTTACATTTCAAGCTTCTCTTTCAAATAGTATATTTACTTCTTGTCACAGCACAAGTGCCTACTTGCTGCAGTGTGTATACACACTGCAGCCAAATGTTTCCATCCTGAGTCTGCCTCACCGTCTGGATAAACAGCCCAAAAAACATGCCTCGTTTGGTCTTTTCTGCAGAACACCTAACTGCAGATAATCCATAAATTCCATATTTTAATATTGTCACAGATGTGTATTTTCATGGTCAATTGTTCGATTACAAGTTTTTGTATGCTTACATTTAAAATTTGAATAAATATTCATAATTTTCTCAATGCATCCCTATATTTGAGTAAGCTAAACTCCTGAGGAGGTCAAATTAAACAGTTAAGCAAAGTGCCTTATCTTTTAAACATGTCATGAAAGGTTTATGGAGATGCTCCATGTTTCTTTGCTGCAGCAAATTTCTGACCAATGAAGTTATTGATGAAGAACAACTCACTTGACACTTTGGAGCATTATCAAATTGAAGTGTAAATCTGACAAAGAAAGAGTGTGTCCACTGATTAAGACTGAACCAAACCGTTTTTTCAGTAGTTTCACAGTGTTTTGCCGTTGCCTGACTGTGTAGGTGTGACCTGGTAGAGGCCATGTTGTGCTGCTGTCAGGTCAGCTCAGTTCTGCTCTGTGAGTGTTGGACAGGTTGACTTCCTCACTAACGAGACAGACATGAGCGTTTTTTCCACAGAGAGAAAGGAAAACATGAGGAAAGAGAAAAAGTTAGGGAGGGAGGCGAGGAAGGAGAAACGAGAAGCAGGCAGATATTTGAGGGTGGACACTGAAAGGCATGTTTTGGAATTTTAGCTTCCAATAGGAAATAATGTGCTGACAATCAAACATTTGAATCTGACCATTTTTATGCCACAGAAGTCCAAAAAATGAGAGGAATTCAGTTTTCCCCTCAAAAATGTATTCTAATCAGGGTGGGAAAATTCCCTGAAATGAGATTTAGACCACATGGGACATAAAAAGTCAGAACCCCAGAAGTATGATGTTATGTGATGTTACTATTTCAACTACTTTTTCTCCTACTACTGCCTTTAAATTAAAGTTAATGCTCATGTAAGCAAACAGTTGCATATTTACACATCCAGGAGACACAGACGTAATCATTCATGTTGTTTTTCAAGTCCAACATTCCCTCTTCTTTTCGCTCTGTGTTGGTCTTCACCAACTCCTGAGATAAATATTTGGCTCTCTAGCCACAGCCACCGATTGACCCTTTGCTAAGTCCCGCCCCCTGCTGCTACTCCATCAAGCTGTCAGAGCTACCATGAAGCCCACAATGTCACTGACTGCACTCCCTGCGGAAATAATGTTTAATTATTGGAAAAAAGGTAAAAAGCGTTTTTCTGGGAGAAGCAGACAGAAGGGTCTACAATATGTGTTTGAAGGATTTATCCAAGATGTCAAAACTAATTCAGCAGTGACAACAGGTTAAAAAGATAAGGATAGAAGCAAAAGCCTACAGATCACAGGGTGAAAGTGAACCACCACATCGCCTGGTGATCGAGACAGAGGACAATGAAATTAAGAGACAGCACTGTTCCTGTAAAGCGGGGTAGGTCGTTATTCACTGTTACAATCATTATTAAAAAGCAAAAACAGCACGTGTATACATTCAGTATACATTCAGTAGCCATTTGGTTTGTCACTACAAACCCTTCAACACCCGTGACCCCACACAACATTAAATATAATGCAGCTTTAATGTTCAGACAATCAGAGACAACCTGTTTTGTCATTCAGTTTGGAGACTTTGTTGCATTTTTTTGTATAAAGAAAAGGTTGTTAATACTTCATCTGCAGGCCATTTTTTGTGATCTTTTTGTAATCACAGATAGCTTGGCTTCATCAGAAAGTAAATAACGGAAAGATGTAATTGAATAACTGGCTCCACATAGATGTTGCTCATGCATTCATGTTTCTAATAAAAGGCAAGTACTGGCTGACTATATCAACAAACCCATATATCAATCATTGTAACCCTGGAAGAGTTTCCTCTTGTCCTCGTGAACCACCATATGTTTTAGCAACTGTAGAGCGACAGTTGAGTTTGAATTTTCTGCCAAAAAATATCCGGGGCGGACATGCAATTCTTCATCCTTCTCGCTTCCTATGTTTAACATCCTTTATACCTCTCCTCCTGTTTGCCCCTCCCTCTCTCCCTCCATCATTATGTCTGCGTCAGTGTTTTGTGACTCAGACCTGACCTCAGCTGATCCGCCGCTGATTGACATAAACAATCACCTCATTGTGGGGTTTGCAGGCCAAGTTTACTTTTGCTATCAAAACTTTACCGTCATGTGTTTTCTTTATTTGGTTTGACAATAATTTCATATGTGCAAAACTTAACATTAGAATTCTCAAATAAAATCCCCGTTTGTGTCACCACCTATCCCATAATGCTATGCATGATGTTCTCTCTTTGAATTAGCAGTTGTAGGTCACATATTTGCACTAAAACAGTCTGGGATAGAAGTGCTGATTACACAAGAAATAATAAGGTGTATATTTGTTAAAATATACTTTATTCATGAGAAATGATGTACTTGACACTTCAGAGCTTCGTCAGACATTGTGTGCAATTGCTCCTGGTTTTATTCTCCCAGACATTTTCTCTTGTTCTCTCCCTGTAAGAAGCCAGCCTTCTCTTCATGATGAGCCGACTGGGTTCAACCACAGATATTGATCCACAGCAAACATTTGGTTTCAGAAATGATTTTGCAACATTCTTTATTGGCTTGAGAAATGTAATAAAACACAAAAATAGAACATCTTTTTACAACTAAAAATGGTCTGTAAACTAGTAACAGTTAACAGTTAACACGCTAACAGTTACACCCATTTTTAATTAACATAAAAACACACAAAGGGACAGAAGTTAAGGTTGCACAGTGGGGTGATGGATGGTGCCAGGCCATTGTTCTGATGGCCCATTGTTTCGAAACCTCAATAGTTCGACAAATGTCCCATTGGACCAAAGGCCCATTGTCCAACAGCCTGTTATCCTGAAAACAAACTCCCATTGCTCTGAAAATACAAACTCTTCCTGCAACAAACAGAAGCACATGGCTAATTATTATGCAAAATGACATCAATGGACCACACCAGTTGCTATTTTATTTCTACTCTGCCTCTGGTTGGCCTTCTCTAGCATTCTTATCCTGAACCTAACAAATCGTACTCCTCATGCCTAAACCTAACTAAACCAACCATCGAAGGCAAAGAGTAGTAAGAGGCAGAGTGGTGGGTCATGCCTTTGCCAGTATGTGAAAAAATTGGGAAGATCCGATGACGTCATTCTGCATAATAATTAGCCCTGTGCTTTTGTTTGATGCATGGAGAGTTTGTATTTTCAGAGCAATGGGCATTTGTTTTTGGAATAACGGGCTGTTGGACAAATGGGCTTCGGTCTAATTGGACATTTTTCAGACTATAGAGGGGTTTCGGAATAATGGTCTGTCGGAACAATGGGCAGTCACCTGACAGACAACCAAAGTCACACTTCATGGATCCGCTCATTAGCATTTTGTATCCCTTACATTGAGTATTGCAACTTCTGATTTAGTCTCGACAAATGTATTGTAGTATTTAAGAAATAACTTCGTCTGCCTATGTTACAAGCACTAAACAGTCAATTTTTAGCTTGATCCTTATACATAAATTTATTCAGCTTGGATTTGGAACAACTACAATAAACTCCAAACTAAGGACCCAGTTTCTTCTCAAACCATCAAATGCTTATTTGTTCCATTGCTACATTTTCACTAAAAAGAAATACAAGACTATAAAGGCTGCTGTGTTTACCTGTGTGAATATGATTGGATTTCACTAGTCATGAATGAGCAGTTGATGCCAAACAGCTATTGCAAGCATGACTTCAGCCTGAGCTAATGCTAAGCCCCATTTACAAGGACTTTGAGAACTCGCAAAACCTTTCAGGGCCATCCTAAAGCTTAGAGTTGGACTCGCAAGATACATCTTTGGTGGAATATTCTTTAAAATTGCATCACATCTGTCTAGACTCCGTCCACACATTTTCCACATTTCCACAATCAGAAACATCATTGCAAAGTCATTTTGCTGTGCTCATTTTCAAGTGCAGTTCTGAAGTAAGTTCGCAGTAGCATGTGTAATGTATATTACATTATACAGCAATATTTTGCTCGAAGGCCAGCTCTTTTGGCAGTATCAACACGGCCCAATGGCAGTTGGAGTCCAACTGTTTTTCTTCAGCTACTCAGCACCCTGCCAAATCTTTTTTTTTTTTCCTGTTTATGAGTGTATATGAATGTGTTACCCAGCTCTTTTCATTCAGAAACAGGCTGCCCTGCAACAAGGTGTGAGGTTGGGTACCAGTTGGGGTGGTGTACAGTTAATGACGTGTTGTAAGTTCATTGCTGTTACATACACTTATTAAAACATGACAGTAAATGTATTTGTCTAGGCCTTGTGTGGTTTATTGGGTCCTCTGGTTTAATTCTGTGGACGTCATGCACCTTATTTCAGACTTTTCCACCAAAGAATGTGTGATGACAACTTCCTCAGGCACACAATACTACCACCAGAATCAGCACACAAAACCAACAACTGTTCTCACACTTTGAACCACCGAGGGACTGTTTTCTCCCGAGTAAGCTGCTCAGCTCAGAGGAAACATTTGAGCAGAACAAAAACCATTCTTTTTATTCTGCCAAGAAAGCAGTATCGTACTTAACATGTTCAGTACATTACAGAGACTTCAGGAGGAGGCTGCAGGGGATTGTGAGGCAGCAGTTTGTATGATTTATAACATGATTAATAAAACCTGTTGGTGGCTCCAACAGAATTGGTTTCAGTCCATTAAATACCTTTTTTCTGTCTTTCTTTCTGTTTTGGCAGACAACTATGGTGGATACGAGAACCAGCTTTTCAAAGGTAATAATCAAACTTTTCTATTGTCTAAGAAACATAAATGTCAACCAGTGCACGATACGTGGTCGTCAGCCACATGATGAATGGGATGTTGTACAGATATCCACAATCTGTAAATTGTTACTGCCCTTACTCGATCTTGTAAGATTCACCTCGATCGGTTTTAGAGAAAAGTAAAGTCTTGGGAAGCAAAGTATCTCACCATGTTTGACCTAGACAGAAAATTGTACTCCAAATCATATCCAACATACATATGACATGTATTCATGTCGCATTTTCATCATTAAGCTGACATATAACTGCGTGGCATAGCATTGCCAGCCTGGCAACAACTTTTAAAAGTTTGTGCTGAGCCCTGGTCATGTTTGCATTTGTTCTTCTTGTCTTGTTTTTTAGAGGAGGATTTCACTGGAGAGGAGGAAATGCCTTCATTTAGAGGTGAAGGCCACACACACACACACACACACACACACACACACACACACACACACAC
>NW_022280055.1:2306336-2308630 GCF_004355925.1 Anarrhichthys ocellatus | reverse complement strand
ACACACACACACACACACACACACACACACACACACACACACACACAAGTCTTACAAATAATGTAATTTGCATGATGTTTTTTATTTTACCAATGACATACTGTGTACACATTGGCCATGTGTGTGTACATGTTTGTTTGTTTGTATTTATATGTGTGTGTTCTTTGAACGTCCCTCCAGGTCGGAGCAGAGGTGGCTGTATGAGGTGCCAGCAGAGCCACTCCCTCCAGCTGGCTATCAAAGTCCTCTATGGATTTGTTGCATTCCTCATCATTGTTGTGGCAGTGCTGGCGTCGCTTGGTGGGTAAAAGTCTCAAATCCCAAAACACCCTTTATATTATGACTCTCACAAAGAGACGCAAATCTCCAAGTTCAGAAGTAGTCTTACACATTAATTAGGTTATCCTACTGATTAATGCTTAAACTATGCATTAAAAAGAGCAAGAAGTAGGCTTGTCATGGGGAAAAAAATCATACTTTTCTATGTATGTGGGTGTCTTAATAAAACACAGCCTATTTAACTCCCATAGATCAAATGAATGGGCCTCGTGTGCCATGTTTTACCTGCTCTGCACCAACAGATGCTTTTCACATTAACATCACATTTTGTTGGGTTTGAAAGTCGTAAATCTTCATCTTTTACTACCGTTCGGGGATCTCAGGAGTAGCGAGGAAACGGGGTTGGGTGAGAATGATGTAAAATCCCACATAACATGAACAAGCTTGTATTCAGGTACAGAAGTATGAAGAATGATATATATGAATTCACCTAGTACATGCTGGAAACATGTGGACATGCTGTTTGGATGGGGGGGGGGACCTTCGCAGGGAAGAGAAGAGGAGAGCTGTGGATGACAGCCAGGTAGATGTCAGTCATTTTAAACTTATCGACCATTTTGATGATTGTTTGAGGAGAAAATATATCATAGTTTGGTTAAAATAAGAAGGCTTACGTTTGCCGTACGCCCTTGGCCCAATTTTTAATCATGGCTGGTGTGATCCCATCGCAAGAAAGCCTCTAGTTTATGTTTGTGTCAACTTCCAGCACAGCTGTACAACACCAAAGCCCTGGAAACCTAAGTATAAACAGAAAAGATATTTCACTTGGCTGCAATTCCCAAACTGTGCATGTGCACATGGAAAAACAGAAAACAATAACTTTTGATTTTCTGTTCCCTGCTGAACAGCCATTTTATTAAAACAATTATTCAGCAAATATATCTTAAGTAACGAATGTGAAAAAGAGGATTGTTTTGAATGAAATAGTTTTTGCCAAGGCATCACATCTAAAACATAAAAAAAAATCAAATACTGCTGATAATGCATGTGAAGAGATCTAGTGGTTGATTTATACACAGTCTATAAGAATATTCCTTATGTATTTATACTTATGCTTAGAATTTAGCAAATCCATAAGCCATTTTCAGCATCACTGTTACAGCAGCTAATACAGTAGAGCAGGTGATATGTGCATCTGGAAGCATTTATATATGCAAACACACCATGGAACGGACATTCATTAACCCCCTGAGTCAGGGCTTAGGATGCTGAAAAGGTCTGCAAACACACATTATTCATGCACTCTCTTGCACACTTCTCAAACGCACACTCACTAAATTGTTGTTGCTCTCTTGGGAAATATTTTGGGAGAGTAGGAGCTGGCCAGCTGGCTAAACCATCATTCATCAGTGTTTTGGTTATCTTTGTTAGCTAATGAAAACTTTAAGTGTTTTGTTGCCTGGGCTTGAATTTCAACTTCCTGTGTTTACCCCGTTAAATACTTCCTATGTCCTGTTAACACTGAAGTACTAATGATGATAATCATTTCTGTATCCACTCCTCTGCTTTCAGAACCATCCTCCATGATTATTTGCATTTTTAAAATGAATGGTTTAAGTATTATTGACTTACACTGACTTACACAAGAACAAAGCAGTGCTCTTTCACTGAAACGTAAATCCAGAACTCAAGAAAAAGAATAATGTAATTTTACAACCCTTTAACATATTTACTTTTATTTACTTTATCAACTTCTCTGTGTCTCCAGTGTTCAGGAAGGTTGGCAACCTGTCTGAGGAGGAGTCCATCTACCACAAGAAGATTAACAGGGTTCAACAAGGAATAGAGGGTAAAGTAGCTGAAATTACTTACAAATGGTCTGCATGGCCTCGTATACCCTAAATCATGGGGAAACAAAAGCAATGGAAAGAGACTTATGCACACGGAAAACATAGTCTTGAAGGTTTCTTGGAGTAATAACTAAAAACCCTATATATATATGTAAAACATGTCCA
>NW_022280055.1:2292592-2306236 GCF_004355925.1 Anarrhichthys ocellatus | reverse complement strand
ATATATATATATATATATATATATATATATATATATGTATATGTGTACATGTCACATGAAGTGTGAAGCTGTACGGATGATTAAGTGTGATGTCAGAGGCGCTCAAAATATCTTTTTCTCTTTTACACACATGGTTACCAGAAGCCATATACAGACAACTTGAACTTTTCATCCTTCCTCACTGTCTCTTATCTTCCCTCCTTTTCGTTCTCTGACTGTTATCCCTCAGCTCTGAGCTCCACCTCTAACTGTTCAGGCTGTCTGGATGTGACTCTGTACAGCGAGGAGATCAGCAGGCTGAAGAGGGAGTTTGAAGACATCCAGAGAATGATACTGGGACAGGAGCAGGTACTGTGTGGTGAATCATAAAATTCAAAAATAGCAACCCAAAAATATTTAATTTGTAAAGATATAAAACAGATCCTCACATTTTAGCTTTTACAGCCTATGACTTCATTCATTTCTATTCACAAATTCTGCCTCTTTGATCCCTGTCCACCTCCAGGTCCTGGACCAGGCCTCCCAGACACAGGCCACCCTTAAGACCACCAGCAACCGGCTGACACGCGACATGCAAAACCACCTCATGTCAATCAAACTTCTGAACCAGTCGCTGGAAAGATACCTGGAGCTGGTTGAAGGCTGGAAGGAGGTGATCGAGGAAACTGAAGAGAAAATGAAGATGCTGGTGGATGATCAATACGACATCAAAGCTACGGCACAGCAGGTTAACACTACAGTGGCACTCAGGTAAATGAAAAGATGTATTTTATACTAGAAAAACAGATATCCACTACGTGACACATTAATTATTCAGCTTTATTGTGATTGGAAGCTTTGCAGGTAAATATACAGTAACACTCAACCTGCAACGTGCGAGACCACCATGACCAGAGGAGTGCTTTAATCATCAATTTCTTTTGTTATTGTATTGAAATACTATAAATTTTGATAGGGTGATGATATATTTTTGAACGTGTACATGATTTATTAAGGGAATCTTATGTTTTCTTATGTAGTTAAAATAGTGGTTTAATAAAAATATCTACTCATACACTTTTGGCTGCTTCTATAGTTAGTACAGTAAAAAGATAAATACAGCAGACACAGTTTGAAAAATAATGTGAACACTGCATCTCACATATCTTCTGCGTTTTCCTCTGCTCTCCAGTACAATTTGGATAGATGCTCTGCAGAGAAAAGCGGATGAGGAGACCCTGGTCCTCCAGAAGTTAACCACCGAATGGCAGAACTACAGCCGAGTTCTGAGCGCCATCAAATCCAACACTAGCAGCACCACACAAGCAATGCGCTTCCTCCAAAACAACATAGTAGCAGATCACCAGAGAATCGCCATGTCCACTGAGGTGTACTACGACCTCACCCAGCAGGTGTGTGTGTTTGTGTTTGCTGCATTGAACACCCACCCCATGTGCATTTAAAGAAAACTTTTATTTAAGAAAAAGAAGAGTTGTACCTGTTGTAACTGCAGTTGTCGTAGGCCACAGGTAATTTCAATCCCCTCAATGATTTTTCTTACCCGTATATGACAATCTCAGGTATGTCAAAGGTTTTCACTCTATAGCCCACACGACAATCGTCGCTCTCTCCCTCGCTTGCATGTTGACTGGCTTGAGTGGCAAACTTTGAATACAGTGTGTTACAAACCGACAAATGTAACATATTATACCTTTAATGAGGGTCCTCACAGGTTAAGAAGTACGACATGTCTGTATTTCTTCCAGGTGATGAACCTGCATATGCAACTTGACAATGTGACGTCTTTCATGGATGAACATGAGGAGAACATGCATGACCTTCACTACCATTCCAGGTAAAACACATGTACTACTACACATTAGAGGACATTGTATTGACTTACATCAATCCCCTGGAGGAGAACTGTTACCTTTAATGCCTTATCCCTATCTTTGCCCCAAAACTTTACTCCTGATCCTGATCTTAACCTTTACCCCATGGCTGGCAAAGTTGGTAGGCATGTGCACAAAAGGGTTTAACCCCATAAACCAACAGCCACAAAAAAACCTTATCCTGAGTCAAATTATAACCTTAACCCTAAAGTCAACTCTTAAAAGTTTATTTACATTGTGGCGACCAGCTTTTGTCTCAGATGGGAGGTGAGTCCCCACATGTGACATTGCAAACATATGTCCCCACAATGCAGGGAATATATAATACAAACACACACACACTCAACACGCAGACACAGAAAGAAAGAGTATTATCATTAAGGAAAAACAAAAACTCACACTAACCATCCCTCTTCAGGTACTATGAGAACCGGACAGGTGAGCGTTTCTCTGCTTTGGATGGTCGTCTGAACTCCATCTCCATGGAGATCGACACAGTCTCCTCCAGCATCAACGCCACCGTCAGCCACGTCCAGAGCATGTACAAGTACATCAACATCGAGAGCTCATCCTGCCAGAGTCGCATGGGCAGACACACTGAAGATCTACTGGTAGTAAACACAGAAGATTTCTGTCTTCTTGCTAATGGTTCTATCAATGAACACACACAAAAAAATGCAGATTGAGAGCTGAAGCTCTGCACAGAGAATGATTATATTTTCAAAAGTTCTGTAGTATACCACCTTTGAAAACCACCTTTTTTAAAAAACAGACCTGCTTTATAAGAATTAACCCTACCTATTTTGTCTGATGACACGTGCTGCTAGAACACTGATATTTTGTGACTAAATAATGAAAAGTTAGCTATAGCTAGCTAGCTAAATCTTTGAATTGTTTGTTAAAAACTGTTTTTCTTGATATTATTGACAGCGATGACATATCACATAAATGTTGATGAGATTTTTGTACTTAAATTTACCAAATTTCTCCTCCCCTTGTCATTCTTCTACTCTCTCGGGTCTCATTTTGCTGCATGTATTTATCCTCACATCCTCTCTTTTGTGCAGAACCTTAACAACTCAGTCTTGTTACTCCTCCACTTGGCCGACACACTGAGACAGCAAAACATGTTGTTGAATCTCCAACTGGATGTGGACATTAGGAACCTGTCCATGGTGATGGAGGAGATGAAGCTTGTGGATTTTCACCATATCCATCTCATAAAGAACTTTACTATACTAAAAGGTAAAGTAGATGTTGTCATATATGAAATGTACACTTTATTTTTCAACTTAACCTCACGGTCTTCTCTCAACAGGTGCTCCTGGACCACCAGGAACCAAAGGGAACCGTGGTGAGACTGGCTCAAAAGGACCCTTGGGACTGACTGGGAGCAAAGGTGACCGAGGCCCAATAGGAGGCCGTGGAACTTCTGGAGAGAAGGGTTCGCTTGGGCCCAAAGGAGGACCAGGTGAATCAGGATCAAGTGGCAATAGAGGGACAGTGGGAATCAAAGGTGCTAAAGGGTCTCTTGGCCCGCTAGGACCACTTGGTGAGAGGGGCCAGAAAGGTGATGTTGGCCTCTCCGGTAGAGAAGGCCCCGCAGGACCTGCAGGGCCTCAAGGGCACCGGGGTGTGGCAGGACTACCGGGCCTCACTGGGCCACCGGGAGCAGGGGGGATACCAGGGCCAGTAGGGCCACCTGGATCACCAGGAACCCCTGGACCTCTGTGCTTGCCTTACCCCAATACACGAATCAACACCCAGCAGTGGACCGTGACACCTGCTACTGGGTCCAAGAGACAGTAGAAAGATGGACGAAGACGTGAACTAAGAGTTGATTTGTCCAGTACAAAGAAGAATTATTGACAGATGAAGGAATGTCACCCATTGTGACTGGAGATGCAATAATCCACTTTGATGGAATTATGCAAGACAATTGAGAACTTCATGAACAAATGTGACAATTCTAATTCAAGATGGGGCTTTTATGACATGGCCACATGAAATGAACCAAGAGGAAGATCTAGAAAATAGAAAACAGAACTGAACTGTTGTCGAGAAGTGAAATTGCCCATGTTTGTACAAAATATGAATATTGTGGTATGTTGGAGAAAACTGCCCTCATACAACATAGTCTCATTATTATTGTTGATGGCTCTCTCCTTGTACATCATAGCCAAAGAAAACCCAAAGATAACAAGCTCCATCCATATATAAATGACATAGCATGAGATTTTACCAGAATTAAAAATGGGCATTAGATGATGAGATACCAGGAATAAACAAGCAAAAGACATCTATTATTAAAGTCATGTTGAATGTACTGGAAGCAAAGGACATTTTTGAGGTTGTTGTCAAGCCATCGAAACCTCAGGGGGCGTAATAAAAAGGGAGTCTTTTAACCACGGATTTGGACTAAAGTAGTGGTGTTTTTCCCATCCAGAAAACTCAAACTACATTCCCATGCACTTCTATGTGGGCACAGAAAAAAACATGTCTTTGTCTTCACATCATGTACACATTGACACATCCTTTTCTGATGGTTGGCACTTTATTGGTTCTTAAAGTGTGAACATTAAAGTCAGTTTGCTTATCTTTTAGCATTTCAGAGCAGGTACTCTGAAGACATGTCTTTCTTCTTCTGGGCAAAGCTTTCATTTTTTTGATCAGCGTTTGAAGAAGTACATTTGCAGGATTCAAGGCCTCTGAATTTTTGCTCTGACGACCTTTGTTTTACATTGTATGCAAGATTTGCTATTATTGTTGCTGTATAAATGAAGAAAGTACTGTAACTCTTGTTGACATGTTTGTGAAAACATTTTGGAAAAATAACTAATTTGCTTTCTCTCTGAGAGTTTGATGAGAAGATTGATACCACTCTCATGCTTGGAGCTGGAGCCAGGGGGTTGATTAGCCTAGCTTAGCATAAAGACTGTAAGCAGGGGGGGGGAACAGCTAGCCTAATCTCTAAAAACAGATTATTTTCGGTTGACTTCGGTTGCATGCAGGTAAACAGTCTGTGTGAAGACCAAAAGAGGTGGAATGCATTGGCAAAATGCAATCTCTGACCTCACCAGCTATTGTCTGTTGATAATTTAGCTTTTTATTAGTTAAAAAATAGCTTCTAAACTGGGTACTTCGATCTACTCCGATCTTCGACGTCATCTATCAACTCCATTCTTACATCTCAAATTACTAATCTGACTGCAACCAATGACAGGCCCTCGAAAGAGGAAGACTTTCCCGGATATCTGTTATCCAGATATCCACCGGCTCCAACGGAACCCCAGAAATATTGGCCAGCAGCTAAATTTCCGTCAGATCCAGCGATATTGCAGCTAGCTTACTAATTAACACAAATTTTGTTTGTATAATCCATACACAAACAGAAATTTAAAATCATCTATCAGAGTTCATAACAGCACATATTGTAAATTTGTGTCCATATCAAATTACAAAAACAAGATACATCCTGGTAAATATTTAGTGGCCCCTTTCCAACGTGGTATCAATCCTCTCATCTAACTCACGGAAAGAAAATAAATGAATATACATATTTCACAAAATGTTGAACTATTCCTTTTAAGAGGTATGAAGGCTAGGAAGCTAATGAAACTCATTCAACACATAAATTAATAATGACAACAAATAAATGGTTGTAAACATGACAAGTAATATAATAAAAAAAACATTTTTCCTCAGTTTATAACACTTGAGATAACAGAGTATTGATTTATAAGAGGGATTAGGTCTTATGATACACACACAAATAACCTTTTATATCACAGAAACAAAAATGACTTACAAAAAGGGAAATGTAAAATTTTTGTAAACCTGTGTTTTGTAGTGAAATGTGACTGGTTTGCATCGAACTTCAATAAAGCTTTTTTTTTTTTTAACTGACTTGTGCTTGTCGGTTTCCTACTGTACTTACAAAGCAGAGTGCTATTGTAGCCCCATGAGGGAAACGAAGCAGCCATTAATTCAAAACACATGTCAAACCCCTCCCATTGGATTTTTGAGGTTTTCTTCCAATGAGTCAAAAGATATTCAATTGTCTAGATTTACTCTGTTATTTTAACGTCGGTGCTTGTTGCAGTTCAGAGTGTAGGTTACAAATGAAAAAAACAAGAGTTAAGGAAAGCATTTGTCCTTGTCGAAATACTTTTCAGAATATTTTAAATGTGACAATCAGCAAACGGTAATGTCTGAGAAAGGCTAATGTGGGTGTGTTGCTGGAGAAAAACTGTTGAAGCAAGTGGACACTGATCTCCTGCTGACGGATATTTTCACTTTCTCGGTGCTGGAACATGACAGGCCTTATGGGATGTTAGGAACCTGATCTCTAACAAAAACTTCCTTCATGAATCCACCCAAATCCCTCATTCCTGCAGTCCTCATAACTATTAGTTATGAGCATGGACCATTTGCTCTAAATCACGCGTTGTTTTCACTTCAGAAACTTGATGCAAGGGCGTAACATTGCTGCTGTTTCTGATCAATGGAGCAGGAAATATGGATGATATAAAATCCAGGATTAGATTTATATGGTCCTGATTTGAATGCTTTATTCATACGTCAGACGTCCTTCAATTTCAATTTGACAGTTTTTCTTCTTGTGGTGAGGGAGACCTCCTTCAGACAAACTATTCCCATATGTGGTGCCATAAATCACGGACTGTTGTTAAATTATTGGACAGTCCACATCATGACAAAGGTTACCACATGCAGCCACAAGAGAGACGCACCGGGAAAGCAAAGCGACAATGGACGAAAGAAGGAGAATTAATGGAATATGTGAGAAAGCGAAAGGAGAGGACTTTAAAGTCATTCAAACCCCATAGATGATGTTCTGACCTAAAATCAGGGTTAAATGTGTATTTAAGATGTGAAATCAAGTCTCTCAGTCTCTACTGGATGAACTAAGTCTCATAAGGTAGAAATATTTGGTAGCAATCTTTTGTGTTTGTGTGTTGTAAGTGTGATTTTATTAATTTATGATGCTGTTTTTTTGCTTGGGTTTTTTTTTGTCTGTGTGTATTCATTGCATGTTTCAGTGTGTGTAGAGTAGATTTTTTAACCAGGCATGTATTGTATTTTTAGAGCCCTTTCTGCCTTGGACTGTGAGAAACACTAATTACTAATTCCTAGCACCTGCAACAGCTTCACTTGTGTTAATAGATGTGTGATTGAGCCAATCCTAAGCCAAGGAAGATAACAGGTGGAGCAGAACAGGTGCTCAACAGAGATTGGCAGGTGATAATTAATTATAGAGACAAAGGCAAAAAGGGCTGTAAAACACTTTTGATGCCATTTGTTGGGGCTGTGGGTTGTTCAGCTTGTTGTAAAGCCGGCAAAAGTGGCCAAAAAATGAACTAATGCAGCTTTAACAGTGGAAAAGTGTCAGTCGTTGATTGACTGATGCTGCAAACCTTTCCAAACCCCAAGCATCACATTGTTGAAGCTTTAGTTAGGCTAATCCTGACTCTTTAAATACTACACCTGTTCTTGATAATTCATTCCTTTATATGGGGGTTTCATCCATCAATATTTCATCTTTTCACAGTGCCTGTTCCAGCCTCAGTACTTTATCAGTTCAGGAACATGCAGTGATTCATGTTTCCAATTGTCAGCCCACCATCAAACTGAGGTTCACTTGAGTAATATGGGAAAAGAGGTCTTGGGAACCAATAGTGTTTACATTGGCAGGAATCACTTGTTCATTTTGGTTTGCTGTGTACACCACATGCCTACTTACAAGGTATATTTAAGAACTTTAAAACGACCAGAGGTCACTGGAGGGGGATTTTGGAGGAGTTTAATTATTGTTATAGTGGCTCAGCATCTCTAATCCTAGAGGAAGAAAACGATGAAAACATCTGTAGTGTCGTCTTTCTGGTGACTCAGAAAAGCAGCAGCGTTTTCATCGTGGGTTTTGAAAAGGTTGAATTAACCTGAAGGTAGTATAATATACTTTTAAACTACAGCAAAGAGAAAAAAGTTAAAACATGAACATTTTCAAACTGAACAGAGACAAAGAGAGTCAAAGGAAGTGAAGTAAGACGTGTGAGAAGTGTGGGCATGGGGTGCTACAGCTGTGGTGAAAAACACCAGGCCGAGCCAGAAAACCCAAAGACCAGATGTGCTTTCTGGAACCAGGTCTGACTCTCCCAGGTGGAATAAATTTCACCGCTTCATACACGGGTGATTTTCTCACCCCAGGGGCTTAGCAACAGGCTGAAAGCTCTAACTTCAGGATTTATTTTTCTGGGAGTTATTAATGATCGGGGCGTAACACCTCCCTCCCTCTTTCCACATGAACACCTAAAGGCTGATTGGCTGTGAAGTGGATCAAGTAGCTGTGATGTACTGCGCTGGAGTTATCGTTCGCTGGTCGACGCACCGCACACGACCAGTGCTTTCTGCTGACTCAGTGATGTGATGTCATGCCTGAGGTGATGAGTGTGCAAAAATTTAAACAATAACATTAAATTTCATTCATGTTCCCCAGAGGATGAATCCAACTGACTTTGTTGGCTTTTTAAGTGAAATTTCTCGTCGCCACCTTAGAAACACAGCCTAACTCCCGGCAATTCCAAAAATAGGCAAAGAGGTAGATTGTTGGTGGAGCTGAGGTGGGCCCGGGTGACAAAGCAGAGCAGACAGCTAGCGACTTGAGACGACACCCACCTGAACTTAAAGCGGCCACGACCTTAATTATGCCTAAATTTAAGCATTAGTACAATACAAAAAAGGTGACTTATATCAAAATTCACCCCCGTACAGTTAACATGAATGAGAAAATAGCTATAGAGTAAAACCATCTTTGTACCATGCTATAAAGTTTATTTCTGCTGTAAAGTTGGGTATTTTAACATGGGGGTTAGTGAACATTGACTCGCTTTTGGAGCCCGCCTCAAGTGGCCATTTGCAGAACTGCAGTATTGAGACATTTTTTGCCAGAATGAAACATTTACATCCTTATATATACATTCTCACATCCAACGCCAAAATTTGTCTCATTATGACAGCTGAGCTATCTCTGCGAAGAGTCAGTCCACTGTCGTAGTGGACTGACTAGTCCACTACGACGTAGTAAATGAACCTTAATTTAATATTTTCCAAAGACAAAAATAAGCTTTTCACACCCAGACATTATATTTTGACCTCACCAAAGCCTTTTGATGGATATGTTTATTCGTTATAGTCACTGACTGCCTAACTTTGCAATTGCTTACAACTTTGTAACACAGGTCAATTCATTTTCCAGATTTTCTCTTCTTATCTTTTAGAAGAGATCAAAACGTACAGATGTCATGAGAAAAGTAGTCACTTTGACTAACAGATCAGGTTGTGTAGTCTCAGTCGTGACGACATTAAATCTGCCAGGAGTGGGAGGTGTCACACAGAGAGACATTACCTAACCTGGACCAGCACACACACACACACACACACACACACACACACACACACACACACACGTGCACACACACGTGCACACACACGTGCACACATACACACATACACACACTCAATTTGAGACATTAGCTAACAGTTGAGGTGACAGGCCCCCAAAGAGCTCATTACGTATACAGCTGTAAAAACACTTGGCCCTCCAAATAAATAGAGTTTAGGGCCTGTGATTGAAATGCACAAATTGTGAAATTGTGATTGCCATGCTGTGCCATGCAAAGTTAAGTTCAAGCTCCTCAAAGTTCAAAGTCCTCACACCTAAAAGACAGAATAGGATAATCTCTCAGTGCCTCCTGAAATGAATAAGTGTGGGCAAATAAAATACATTTCTTTCAAAATATTGGCTTGAAAAAGGGGGTCTTGGGCGGACCTTTTGAACCTTTAAAGTCATCCATCTTGAGACGGTTTTTCTATTGGCAGTGAGTGCAACGAGGAGGGTGAGGACTCGCTCAGTGCACGAGACCGTCAGCAGAGTCACAAGACGAGGAAGGAACAGTCTCGACCCTGTTTTTGCCCCACTGATGTACTTCACAAGTTCCGCCTCTCTCATTGCCATATATACTGTATACTTTCTTGGTCAAATAATCAAAAGGCATCGCAGAGATACATTTTACGTGCAGGAATTTTCCTTTGTTTACTTTGAGCAATCACAGTAATGATGTAAACAAATACATCAGACAATGCACAGGCAGTTTAGTGATTTTGTGGTTCTCGACTGTCCTTGGAATAAAATCCACATTCCTCTTTGTCTGAGACTGAGATGAGACTAACTAAAATGTGATCAATTCCGAGACGAGAACGAGACCTTCAAAAAGTGAAAGATAGCGTCAACATAATGGAGAGCTGGTGAAAGAAAATAACATCATAAGAAATCCCTCCTACATAATAGGTGTAAAAATACAGACTTGCAATTTTCACATCACACACCTGTCTACCTTGAGCACCGGCCCGGCTCCTAATCTGCTCTCTGAGGCTGTTTTCCTCCACTAGAGGTAAAATGACTCGCCTGCAAAACAGATTCCTCCAGGCGCTCTGAAGTTATTTCAATAAGTAACCTAACGTTTCATACAGAGACCAAATTAAAGTATTATATGTTTGTTTGCTTTGCGTGGCAGCAGGGGGAAAAAATGAGGTCTTGTATTATTATTATTACCATGTGTTTGGGGTTCGGAGTGTAGCTTCAGCCCAATGAGGAAGATTATTCTGCAGTCACCGTCAGGAGAACATTGGCTGATTTGTTTTCCCTCGTGTCGTGTGAACTGGTTCAGCTTTTGTCATTTTCCACAAATATTAAAACAAGCAGTGAAAAACTGTCCAGTTCTGTTATCAACATTTCCATGAAAGAGTTTTTTCTGAGTTGGTCATCTGAAATCCTCTTTTGCAATCTGAGATGCCTTGTTTACGAACTACATTTGCCATTCGTCTTTGCTCTTCATCTTTACCAAACATCACTTTAAAAGTAACAGCTAAAACCTTCGGGTCCTGAATATCGTCATTGCAATGGAGCAGCAATATGACGGTGGTCTTGTTGTGGGTTGGGGGGGGTTTTCTCTGGTATAGCTTTTTGTTGTTTGGTGAAACTGTGAGTACGAGTCACGCAGCGCCCCACATGGCAGACAGCTGTGGTAACCGAGAGGACGAGCCGTGACAGTCTCTCAACATTGAAAAACAGCTTGGGTGGGGTGGAAAAAGACATCTCTCATCTGCTTTGCCATCCTCTATAAATCTTCCTCATCTCAGTCACAGAATACTTCTCACAGTTTGCAAACTCTGGTGCTCGTCACTTAACGGTCAAAAGCTTGTTTTGCCACGATTTTCCACACATCAGGCGTCAAAGAAACAATACAGTTGTATGTCACCATTACGCTCCACGTTTTAGCAATACAACTTTTCCCAATGGTTCATTATGTTTCTCTTCAAGATTGTGTTTTCAAGACAAGATAATCAGTTCAATCCGGCTGTAGCTTAATAAACAAGAGACCTTTATCCAGCTGATGTAGCAGCAGAAGAGTGAGCCATGAGTTCCCAGTAAAATGGGATTGTATCTTTCAGGCTGCATTAATAAATACTTTTTACGTTATTTAATATAATGTAAGGTGCCGCTTTAGTGACAAACCCACCAGTATTTATCACCCGACTCTATGGAGCATTTTAACATTTTTCAACTCATTGTTTTGGTTTTAAAACCCACGACTTTATTGTTTTAGTTCTGTCTTTTGAAGGTTTGTGATAATAAAACATGGTGTGCTTCTTTGAAAGCTGCACCCAACGCATGACCCTGTGCAGACACACAGTCAGACCCTTGGTTCACCCTCATCCAGTGTTTCTGGGAGGAGCTGCAGTATAAAATCCTCTCCTCATTTCCCTCCATGTGTTTAGAATAACAGAAGTGCAGCTGCTCAACTCACTTAACTCGCTCGTTCTCTCTGCTCTCTGTTTTATCTCAAGTGAAGCGGAGCCTCATTCATTCAGTGCAGCAGCTCTGCCAGAGGAGGAATGTTGGCCATTGCTAATTTAAATATCCTCTTCCCTGTGTGATGTATACCAGGCTCCATACCCAGCCATACATCTGTCTTCTTCCATGCTCTAATGCTGCCCTTACTACGCTCACTAAACATAAACACTGCATGAAATGACTTGTTTTTGTCTGGGTTTCATTTGCACATGTCTATAGTTTTATTTAATAAAGTTATTTGTATTATGTTGTTCTAATTTCGTATCGCGTGTATACATTGTCAATTTTATCATTTCTTTTTACAAAGCAGTTTGAATTACTTTCCTAAGTAGCTTTAGTTAACCATGTAAATTTCCTTCGAGGGTCACTTTGCTGTAGTTCAGCTCCTTCCAGTGTGAAGTAATGGATAACTTGCAAAGCTATAGTTTCAAAGTAGCTTCCCCAGCACTGCATATAGAGTATATATAGTGTATAGTGGAACCAGATGTGGCGTTTGCTTGTTATGTGTTGGTGTCAGGACAGTATGTACTGCACTGTAAATGTACTAGTAGGTGAAACACAGACACAGTGAAATGTGACAAACAAAAGTCCGTTTAATGTAAACAAATCCATTTCAGCACAGATAATCACTTCCGTGGGGAGCAGATTTACGGCGAAGCACTAAATGTGACTGGGCCTTTAACGTTTTGATAGCAGCTGCAGGAGTCAGGGGGTCCCCGGGGCAATCAGAGATAATTATGGGATGTTTATAATGTCATCGCCTGAGACACGCGTACACATATACGCACACGTAACCACCAACCTACTCAGCACATTCTTCACTCATTCACTGATGTAAACACAGAAAAATAAGATCCAAGATTGAGTTAGATCCCTCTTATTACCTCTGCCTAAATGTTTTCAGTTTGGTTCGTTTGTCAGCAGGCTCAAAGTATTCCTAGCCAGAAGACCCTTTCATTCTGCACGATGATGGATTTCGACTGAAAATCTAGACGGTACAACCTCAGTTTGGGTCCCATTAGCTTTTGGAAACCGTTCAGATATTTGTATCTGTGATTGATCGAGAGTGCCCGTTTACCCTAGAGCCTGCTGAGAAGTCATGAGTAGCAACTGCTGAGACATCCTCTAAATGAGTGATAAAGTGTCATACCTTTCATGTCAGAGGTGCACAATACTAACTGGTTGATAGTGCACAAACAAGATCATGTATCCACACACACATGCTGTGTATGGAAGCACAGAGAGGATTTTTTTTATCAGATAAAATAAATGTTTTTCTGCAGCAACATCCAGTTTGCAAAAGGAAACAACATCTCACCACAGTGTCATTCATTTATGATACTCGCATCGATGCATTGCATTTAATTTGACAATGAGTGAAGTAAATGGGGGTCAGAGCTGTTTGAACTTTTACTGTAAATAACTACAAAATCATAAACATGTGTGCGAAACTCATGCACACACAACCACAAGTGGCTGCCAGATTGAACAGCTGGAGCGCCACATGCTGGAAGTACAAAAATACATCTCACAGGACTGCAGAACATCACCATGGTCCGTGTAAGCTGCATGTCCTTAATAAGTCTGATCATAAACTTGAGAGCAAAAATTATTTGAACTAAATGTGCACCAGCAACAACAAACAGACACAACATGTTGCCCGACCTTTTGGACCCCTTGTGGGTGACTGGTTTGCATGCACGGTGAAGCATGTCTGTATGCACACACACACACACACACACACACACACACCCTCTGTCTCTCTTCTGGCTGTTTCATTATCCAACAAAAGCAAACACTGCTGTTAAACACAGCTTGGTAAAAAGTGTGTGTGTGTGTGTG
>NW_022280055.1:2222520-2292582 GCF_004355925.1 Anarrhichthys ocellatus | reverse complement strand
ACACACACACACACACACACACACACACAAGCTGTGTGCCGACCATTTAGCACCATGGGTTCCCTTTTCTTTTACACGAATCGTCTGTCTCTCTGTCGTAGGTGGAGGATGGAGTATACACAGGTACACACGCACACAAACACACACGCATACACCCACCCACCAATGACAGTACTTGAGCTAAGTACTGTTATTGATAATACCCACACAAAAACAAGGTTAAAATAACACATTTCATCAGAGTTTATGCAGAAAAACATAATGAGGATATAACATCAGCAAGCAATCAGAAGTAAAATAGCTCAAAACAAAAATGCAGGCAGTCAAACAAGGTCAAGGATAGAGGAGTATCTATCCACCATGAATGTTCTGTATTTGAGCCGGTTAAGCTGACGCCCTGCACCACAGAATGAGACCTTTCTTCCTCGCTTGTTCAGGTGAAAGTCCTCATTATTACACTATATCTGGCATCCTAAATGAAAGGTTTTCCATTGGAGACCGGCCATTATGGTAGACCAGACAGCGACCTCTGGCTGTGACCAGTTAGGGGTTTTAGACTGAATGTTTTTTATTAACTATCATATTAGTATATGTAATAATAATAATGATAAAAGTGTGTTAGCTGTTATAATTGCTGTGAGGTAAAAGTAGTAGCAATGGAGAGAAATGGTACAGTAATGATAGTCAGAGTACTAGCAGTAATATTTGTAACATTTATAGTAGTAACAGTACAGTAGGAGTGGTACACTGTATTTAGCCAGTTAAGATGTCCCTTCCCAGCATGCTTTGGGGCCAGTGAGAAGTCTCAGTCCAACAGGAGGCAGCTGGACCATCTGGGATGATGACTCATGTTTTCCAAAACGGACCTGAGAGCAAATACAGCCTCAGCTATTTACAATGGATTCTCTGCATTTCTCCGAAATTTTGTTTTTTGAGAGTTTACAGCTTGAGGATAACACTACTAAGGAACTTAACTTGCTCAAGTGCATCGTGGTAAAAAATAACTCTAATTAGGGAGAATAATATCCTCCTTTTACAGCAGTAAAATACTGGAAACGAGGAAGGGGCTGACTGACTTTGGGGTCCAGTAAAAAGCTGAACTACACATACTGAAGACATGAATTACGGGAATCTTGGTTGTTTGGCAGGACATCTCCTTGTTTCTCCCCATAAATATGAAATGAAATGTCAGTGACAGAGCTGGACCTGCTTCCTGCCGGGGATGTCGGTCCTAATTTGTCATGCCAGACCACTCTGCCTCTCTCAGTGTCACCAACAACACTTTTATTTTGGCTGATTGGGCCGACCCTTTGCCCTGTTGCAAATTACAGTGTCTCTTGCCAGTATTTTACTCACTAGTCATTTTTATTTAAGAAGCTGTCATTCCTTTTTACCATCACATGACATCCACACCTGCTACCTTCCCTCATCAGCTCCCCATTTTTATTTCCTTGAGCAATTGTTCCCAGAGCCTTTTGTCCTCTTGTTCCTGGCTTGTTTTGACACATCGACTGCCCTTTTTAAAGTCTTCTGCCTGTTTGGACGACCTGCTCGTTTCCCGCTTTGAACAGCGACACAGCAGACTTTGTGCTTTTACCTTCCCTGTTAAGTGTCGTGCATTTGAGTCGTATTTACTGAATCAATAAAATGTGTTTCTCACCAGCAGTGCACTGGTGGCAGACATACTCAGATCTTTTAGTTGTACAAAAGTAGAACTACAATGTAGGAATACTTTGAAAAATATTCGCATCAACATCTACTTAAAGTAACAAATATAGGAGTACTCCTTCTGAAGAATGGCCCAAGAATAATGTAAATTATATCCGTATTTTTACAATCCTGTTGTTGTTGTGCAAATTTGCACAGACAACAATTAACTCATTAAGTTAAGTATGTAACTCTTTCTGTGTAAAATGTAATGTAAACAGCAGGAGCGCACATGTAAACACATACTTGTGTTGACAATGACAAAATAATACTTTCTTAAACTGCAGGGTTCAGTTTGCTGAGTAAAGTAAACACCACACAGTTGTTTTTTCTTACTCTTACCACAGCACAGGTAGTACTGGTTAAATAATTAGCTTTAGGTGTAGGAGATTTAATCAGCCTCATGTCTGTACCAGATACTATTATCATTTTAGAGTTTCAGTATGTAAAATTTCAGGAAAGTTACTGTACAATAACCTCAGGATATAATCCCCACAGCTACAGAAACAATTACATAGTTTTGCTTGTAAAGATTTAACAACCTGTAAAAGGCTATTCTTGCCATTTTAGTGTGGTCACTTTGTACATAAAGACTGTATGACAGGAAGTGCTTAAGTTATGATTTAGTTTCCATATGAGCGAGCCGGCAAACAGCTTCTAATTAGCTGCTTGATTGCACAGATTCTCAGTCACAAAGAAACTACAAAGCGAATCCAGACACCAGATTGACCTCCACAACAAGCCGAGCAAAACATTCTAATTTAATTTTACAACAATATCAGAACAAAGGCCCTTTTCCAAAGCCAGACTAATGTATGTATAAAAGCTTAACAAAGCAAGACAATGCATCGTATAGCTCTATTGTCTTTAGGTTGAATTGAGAGAAACGGAAACTTAAACAGACATTTCAATACTTGAATACAGGCGCTTGTCTCTCTTTTATGCCTCTGTCAAGTCTCTAGATAGAATTCCTGCACCACCTTGTGTTCAAAAAGCAGACTTGTAGCCTGAATGAAAGTTAAACGATTCACATATGAAAGAAATATATTTTGATAATTTTGTATTGTAGGAATATGCTTTGTTTTCATTCTGACTTTTTTATGAGCAAAGGAAGAATTATTACATTTCTTTTTAGTGATAAATATCATAACAAAATGTGAGTACCCATGTTTTCTTTCAGCAGTGAAATTTTTATTTATTTTTATTTTTATCTATTGCATTTTTTATTAATTAGTTTGTATTCTGTCTCTACTGTCTCACCTTCAGCAGGAAGATTGTTGTGTTACGTCTTTGCTGGATTATAACCGGTCAGCACGCTTCTTCCAGTAAGCTCTGACTCTTCATCAGAGTGGGAGTTGAGTCAGAGACCAGATGGAGGCTGTAAAAGGACCAATCTGAAATGAGTGGAAACCTGGCAGGAATATAAACCTTCCTAACAAGCACTGCGCCAGGAGAAACATTAGTATTTCTTCATGTTAAAAGTGTAGTTCTTAGTGTTATAAATGTGTATACGTATACCATATCACAATATACCTGTGAAGTATTTTATTACTCTCTGTGTTTGTGTACTATGTTAAAGCACAGTTTAAATTAAGGTTGTTGTTTTTTTAATTTGATGATTATAAGTATTTTGTTCTGCAATAATGAGTGTTATGCACACACATTTCTCTGGGTGAAGTCATTCATAGTTTGGCTTTCATATTCCCAATGTGCAGGACCCAATACTTTATTTTCCACTTTGACGGCTAGCTGAGATTCTTTCTTGACATACATCTGATTTCGAATCATTTAATACGCGTATCAAAGTGTAGACCCTCCAATGGAGCATTTGACCTCTGACCTTCTAAAAAGGGCTGCAGGACATCTGGACAACACCCCATTCATTAACAATCCCTTTACGTTTACATCTGCAGACTGGATGGGAAACACAACCCTTTATTAATATGTATACAGAATTTATAATAACTAATTACTGACACAACAGCTGCTCTTATTAATGGCTTATGAATTATCTAACAAGGACTAATAATTAGTTTAGTATCCATTACAAAAGTCATTAGTTTGTACATCTTTTATAAAGAGCGACCTACTCACTGAGAGTATTATTGACCAGGGAGTTAAATAATATACCTTAAATAAAGTATTATCTATGCCTGCTCAGTGTTTGCCCTCTTTGCTTCAGGTAAACTAATAAATGACAACAAAGGCACAAGTCTTATGAATAGAATCTGTGACGTTAAAGTCACATCTACAGGGACAACCTTCTAATGAAATTCCTTCAATCTTTTCATGTTACAATCATCTTTGATTATATTACTGTAGGAAGAACAAAGCCTCAAATAAATAACATGTATGGGCTCATTTCCTCATTAGATTCATTGTTATTGTTGTTGGTTGTTCCTCAGCAGATGTTCAGCCTGCAAAAACAAAACATGACATATCAGCTGCTGCATCAATTCACTCACACAGTATTTAACAGAAGGCCCCTATATGCTTAATATGAGAACCTCTACTGTGTAAATACCAAAAAGTCGACGGGGTCCTCTGGTTTGATCTTGGAGCAGTCCAACATGGCTTCAGTGAGCGAGGGCATCACGTGCTTCATCAGATAGTTCCTCAGAGGAAGAGAGTGAGCTTCCAGCAGCTCGTACTCCTGTCGCTCCACCTCGGACAAATCCCTCTGCTAAGGAATGATGAAATATTTGAATTGGCTGGTCGTATTTACAAGTCATTGTGTTCCAGCGAAGTACATAAACCCGATGCGGCATGGTAATTGATCTCCACCATCTATGAATGCATTACACAACACTTACCCACTCCTCATACTGAGCAGCCATCTCAGCCAGTGCAGCTTCATTCCTACGTTTCTTCTCAGCAGCGTCTGCAGCCAGTTTCTGCTTCCTCTCTTCATCTTTCTTCCTGTCCTCCTCCTCCTGCTCCTCTGGACTCAGGCCGCAGTTTTTGGGAATCCCCACTGTCTCTGTGATCTTCTTCATAACATCTGTGTACTCCGAATCACCTGTGGTGACCTCTGGAGGAGGGACAAGACACACTTACTGATAAGAAACAAATCCATTGGGGAAGTAAGTTGGCAACCTCTACGAGCCTCTCTGCAGAACGTTAAGTCGCTTGCCACGAGGTTACACGATGAGATCGATTCATGGCACGAAATAGGAAGATTGCTTTGAAAGGGAGGGGAGGGAAGACTAAAGGAAGCATGACATCCAGCATGTCGATCCTCGTCATTGAAGAAACAGTTTGTTTACTCGGTTTCTTAACAAGAGTTAGATGAGGAGATCGATACGACTCGCATGTCAGTATGGTGGAGCCAGCAGCTGGTTAGCTTAGCTAAGCATAAAGACTGGAAGCAGGGGGAAACAGCTACGCTGGCAACAAAAGAAAAAGAAAATCTTCTCTACAACAAAGCGAATAAGTATATTTCCCTAAAGGTTGAACTATTTCTTTAAGCTGAATCTTAGACATTGTCACTTTTTTCACTTGCCACGTATAAAACGTGACACAAAGCGCTGTTAAACACAGACAGACAGAACGGCACAAAAACCGGCTTCCAACGATCAAAACTCACATTTTCTATGATTTTAATTTTCTACATCTCAGGTAAATATTCTGTTGATGGTCTAATATCAACTACGTGTCTTTAGAGGAGAGTACCAATATGTTCCAGGAGAATCTCAAGCTCATCAAAGTAGTCCAGCAGGGTTTGCTCCGCCGTACTGAGTTGTCTGTATCTCGTCAGGCGAGGGACAAATTCCTCCTGGGTGTAACGCATTTTCTCTGCAACGCTCTGTGGAAGTCTCTGAGCTCTGTTTGTCAGAAAATCATCTGTCGCGTTGAGGACAAAAATGTGCTCTGCAAAACATGAAACAAGTAGAATAAGAATGCTTTGTCATATTAGAGAAGAGAGTTTGGGGGATTGCCTGCTATTCCGTAAGAACTGAATGGTTTGATTTGTGGTTAATTGAAGTAACAAGTACATCAACAACCTGGAGTGATCTGCTCGTTGTACACGGGTTTTTTGGGCATCACATCCTGGTTCTCTGTTTCCTCATCTGCATAATAAAAAACACCACATCTGCATTAGTGTTTTTAATATAAATAAACATCACATCGTAATTAAATGAATGGATGAAACATACCAGAGAAAATCAGCTTTGCCTGCTCATAAGACTTCGGGAAGCCATCGAGAACAAATCCTTGGTTCCTGCATGGCTTTGAATTCAGCTTTTCTCTCAAAATGTCAAAAACCAGATGGTCAGCCAGTCGACCTAATGGACCAACACAATTGTTAGAACCTAAAGTGAGGAACTAAAAGACTCTCTGTGCAACAACAACCCTTCAACAATCCAACTACAGACATACCAAATGCAAAGGTCTCAGCAAAATGAGCACAACCCTCGACGTCACACCTGTTTCTGGATACAAGTCTCTTTCTCACTTTTAATATCTTACAACATTGTGATCAACAGATTTAGCGTACAAGTTTGAATTAATCCAAGAGCTGCTGTCGTCAAACATCCAAACCACAACGTTTAATACCAACAAACCAAACCATGTCGCTCTTAATTTGGGCTGTGGTTCTCTAACTAACCTGCATTCATTTCCATGCTATTGTTAAACTGTTCCAGTTGTTTCTGTGCAGCAGTCACTACCTCTTCACTGTCAATGTCAGGGTCTGCTTCATTCACTATCTCCTTCTGCAGCAGAGAACAAAAAACACGAAAAATGAACAATGAGTCTGTATTTGTATTGAGTCTTAAATTGCAAAGAAGGCCTTCCACAAGAGGGCAGTATATTTCCTTTAGTTTAGTTAGTCTGTCTGGGAGGCAAATGCTTTTATCCCACTGACCAGCTGTGTGATCTTTTCCTCAATGACCTCTTTGATCTTGATGTGGTGTATTTGGTAATGACTGCAGAGCTTCTCTGCAATGGTGGTTTTACCCACAGCTGGAGGCCCAACCAGGAAGATTCTGATTGGCTGTGAAAAATAAACGGGGAAAAAGGGAAATCATGGCAGCTTTTATCTGGCATCAAAATAGCTTTCATGCCCCAAATACCCCATCAATGTGTTTGTAATGTTGTGGATTACTTTACTGACGCATTGAATCTGGGCATACTGTAGATCTGAGCAACAGAAATGATTTAAATATATTTAAATCGTTTCTGCTATCTGTACATAACACTCACAAGAAGCTGCCTGGTGTCTTTGTACTCCTCAACAATGCTCCTCATGTTTTCAACCATCCCAGCTTCAGACGTCCAGCGGAGACTGAAGGAGTCTTTTATAATAAAAGCATTCAGGCGGAGGTCGATATTAAGGTAATCCAATTCATCTGGCTGGAATAAGTCAAGGGTACGAAAATAAATTCACAAATGTAGAAAGACTTGAATATGCACATGAAGAAATAATCCAGACTAGATTCTTATTTATTTAAAATAAGAATAAACATTTCACACTGTACCTTAAAAGCCTTCATGGCGATGGCATCCTGCTCAGGTACTTTGTTCATTTTTCCGGACCCAAGTGTGACGCTTATCATCTGAAGGGTTAAGAGTCAGAGAATAAGATTAGTTTTGAAGCATTTTTGGAACTTTCTTTTTGTCATTTTCCTTTTAGAAAGCTCACAATAGAGTCCCCAGCTGGATTCTAATCAGTATTGGGTGACCAGGTCGACCTACAGTAGTGATTCACAACATCTTCATTTTCTTCAATGTATTGCTGCATTCATGTTTTCAATAAAGTTACCTTTACAATATCCTCTAAAGTGTTCTTGGAGTCATCAACAGCAAGAATGTACTTTGACTTTGGCTCGAGTTCAACGATGTTTTGGATCACTCTGAGAAAGGAAGACAATTCAGCCCTTCAGTAATTATCAAAAAAAATAAATAAATAAATAAAAATAAATAAATAAATAAATAAAATATATATATATAGGAGTACAGAAATTTAAATCACCCTCCAAGATCATTCACGTGAATCATGGGGATGTGATTCGTGCCCTGTCCAAAGAGAGGAACTTTTGGAAACTGCATCAACCAGGACACCTGTTCAAAACACAAAAACATTTTTTACAGAACATGATATTGCAAATGAAGGTATTAGTATATATACACAACCATACAATATACTGAGTTATTACAGTACACATTAATATCTACCTTGAAGAAGTAGTGAAAGAGGTTCTCTCCTTTTCCGTACTGAAGACCACAAGCTACAACATATCCAGTGAGCTTGAACTTTTTCTGTAAGATTGGAAAATCACACAGAATCTGTGACGTTTACATGCATACAACATGTTCACGTTAAAGGCCTTGCTTAATAAATTGCATGGAGTAAAATGCTACCATGCTGCTGGCATATTTGTTGAGTATGTTGAACTTTTCATCCCTAAAGTGTACATACACCTCTACGCAGTTTCAACACAAGATTCTCCACATGATTGTGTTTTCTGAAATTGGGATGTGGCCTTCTTCTTCTGAACTTTTCCTCTGATAGCAGAACATCTGTTTCTTCCTGAAGAGACAAATTATAACATAAATGGTCGTGTTTTATTCACAGGACGTGTTGGCCAAAATTTTCCTACAAGCTCACCAGATTCGGTGGCTTGGTCATGGCCCAGGTCATCACACTTGAGACTAAGATGAACATTTTTCGAGACTTGAAGTTCTCCATCTCAGCATTAAGGGCTGTTGTAGAAGACAGAAAACAGCATGACAAAGGAAACAGCAAAGCCAGTCCACTGCATAATAAGCCTATACTTACTCCCTTACCGGTGATTGCCCATGTGGCTTCTTCAATCTGCTGTTGCGTAGCACTTTCTGAGATGTTGTACACCACTACGTCACACTCCAGCAGGCGCTCAAGAAGCTCGTCTCGAGTTGGTGACTACCAAAAGAGATTACACATACAATTACACATTGTCTGTAATTTGCATTGTCCAGAAATAGACATCATTTATTATTATAGTTACTTGTTACGACAAGTAAAAGCAATACAAAATACTCAATTAAGTAAAAGCCCTGCATTCAAAGTATTATCAGAAAAACATACTTAGCATTAATATGTTAAAACTTAAATCGTTTAAAATGAGGCTGTTAAAACATAAAAGGACTCTTTATGCAGAATGACTCCATAACAGAATCTTATATGATTATTAATGATGCATTTTAAAAGCAGCTTTTTATTGGTGTATATAAGGAGCCAATTGTACCTATGGGGTAGTTCAATCTATAGCAATGAATCATATTGTCGGCTATGATTTGTAATTTAAAAATCTGTGTCATGTAATGTGCAAGTACCTCAACATCGTATGTAGCGTAAGTATAACGCTTGAGTAGATGTACTTTGTTACTTTCCCCCACTTTACCTGTTGCATTTGAAAGTAAAGCCCAGAAACAATATGCATCAAATGTCCGCAGACGAACTGAAGCATGACAACGTTACTCGTCATTTAACTCCTGACTCACCGTATACTGTTCAAGCAGAACGTTGTCTTTACCATCTTTGGTGGAAGGAGACACAGTACCCACTATTTGAAAAGCAGGTTCCCTTTGAGGGGAGGCTTCTTCTTCTTCTTCTTCCTCCTCCTCGGCCACGCGCGATGTCGATAAGAACTGTTGAGACGGTCAGAATGAACACTGTAACACTTGTGAACGACAAGCCATCTTATATTACGTTAGCGGGTAGCAACTTATTTAGCTTAGCGAACGTTACCTTTGCGATGTGTTTGGAGGAATATCTGTCGACGTCGTTGATAAAAATACGTTTGGGAGGAGTTTGTTGCTTTTTGTCCCCCATTTTTTTTTTTTTAAAGGCGAGGATTTGCGGTTACATATGCCTTAAGCTTTTTTGTAGTAACGATTAACTGTATGACTTAAAGGAATTGTGTAGCTCTTACTGACGAAGTAGTACAGCTAGTTATTACTGTTGCTTCCGGGGTCCGTTACTATGGACTCACTTCGGTTGCCACGGGTCAGCCAATGAAATGCAACGCTGAGAATGCGTAACGTTGACACGTCACGTGACTTCACGTACTGCCACCCCAGGTGAAATGTTAAACCCTTCATTTATTATTTTGTTGCTTAAAGTATTCCAATTTAAACAGATTGAGTCTAAACATACTGGAATATGACTTACTGTACATATGAATCATAGTCAACATTAATTTTTGCACATATGTAACATTTTAGCTCTCCATTCATGCACCATGGCATACTTTTGTCCCATCATGCTGTTGTTGCATTAATATAATGTAACATCCTGTTGCAGTTTTCAAAGAGAAGTTGTAGCCTATGATATAGGAAACTTAAAACATTAGATATGTGTTATTAGCCTTATTGTACCACTTTTTACATGGTGTCACACAGTGATGGACAAAGTACATATTCCTATCTTTTACTTCAGTAAAAGTATCAGTATCACAGCGTCACTTTCACAAGTAAAACTTTAAAAAATGTTGCAGCTGGCAAAGGTGGAGCTACTTTAAATTACTTTATATACTGCCAGGGAGCTTAACCTACATCCCAATCTATTTGTTGGTTGTATAATCTAAATCTGCAAAGTAACTAAATTAGCAATCTAATGAAATGTAGAAGTCTATAATTGCATGAAAATACTCAATATAGTACCTCTAAATTGTACTTAGTTGTTGAGTAAATGTACTTAGTTACATTCCACACTGGTGTCACTATAGTATTCCTCTAATTCTCCTATTTATTACCCCCCATGCAGCTCCCCATAACTCCTGCCCCCTCAAGCACACATACGTGGGCTTATTTATCCCGTCATGGCGCAGGACAATGACACGCTGACATGGTAACTTTCAAAGCACCCCATATATTTATAGAGCTGACATTATCTGAGAAACTGCTGGCAGGGCTTGATGGTGTCTGCTCTCCAGGTCTCAGCACTTAGTAAAACACACACTGATATATATTCAAAGCACAGCGGTTCTGAAGGGAACTGCTTCATGGTTGTTTCTTGCCATGTATAGTAAACCTCAAAATCTAAATTAGGATTGTAAATCCTGTAATTCCTGAATTATCATGTCATGCTGTGCCGAGACGTGTATTTCAAACGAAGGAAGTTTAGAAATTTGATTCACGGAATATACAGGAATCTAAAAAATGTATTAAAATAAAGCACAACTTATTTTACGATATTCCATTTTTGTTCTAAGAGAATCGGAGCACGACCAATAAATTGGCCGTCATTATTGCCCAATATTAGCTTATCAGAGATATATTGCATCGACACATACACTCATCCGCCACTTCACATGTTAGGTCTAGAAACAAGTGAAAAACAACAGCCAGCTTTTAAGATACATCTTGCTAGTACCTGGTTGGACTTCAGTTTGCCTTAAGTCTTCCTGACATAGAATTCATTTAGTCATTCAATAGCCGTCTAATTTAAGTCGGAAGGTGAGCAGCAATAAGACATATATTTGACAATTCTGTCAGAAGCCCAGTTGGAAACTCTACAATTTGTTACCAGATAGTTAAATTTGAGTGAAAAGTGAATCCTACATCCATAATTTTGGTGTCAATTGGACAGATAATGTAGTCGTTCAATAGCATTGTGTTCAAAACTTATTTCTGCTGCCCCAAAGTCATGACAGGTTGTTGTTTTTTAAATTAATGTATCATCTGATATCTGATTATAAAACTTTTAAGAAATCTGCATTATTATTGGTCTTTAAGAAGCCAGTTTGTTCTCGCTAATGTGATTGCTGGGATTATCATGTCAACCAGCAGGCAGTTCATCAAACGATGCCGAGCCAGCAGCTGTTAACAGCAGGCAAGTGGCACATTTCGATGACTGCATGTTGACTGTCAATGGCTGTTTACTGAAACGAATTCCCCTGCAGTGACAAAGTTAATTGTAATCCTCCGATGCTATGGGAGTGTGCAAAACATGGTAATCAGACTACTAGTATTAGTAGTTTTATTGTTATTTAAGTAACGTCTATTCATTTTTTTTATAATCTTGAAACTAGTACTGTAACTTAACTGAAGTATCAGCTTGATTTTAGCAAATTTTACAATCCTGACCTGGTGGTCAAATTAGTTTTTTTTCATTCAAATACCAAAAAAAGCCATTATAATTTCTCACATTTATTGCACAAATGTGCCCTCTTTGCAGAAAATATCAAACAAAATGCAGCAGCTTATAGTTTTCCTGTGCTCATTTTCTTTAGCCATTGTAACATGTAGCAGGGCATCCTCAATAGTGAAAAAACAACTGTCGAAGCAGGACTTGACTGTTAAAAAAGCAGTTGTTGCTAACAGCTGCTGAGGTGTGTGTGTGTGTGTGTGTGTGTGTGTGTGTGTGTGTGTGTGTGTGTGTGTGTGTGTGTGTGTGTGTGTTGGAAGAGGTAGGGGGGGTCCAGTGCAGAGGGGGCAGCTGTCATATCAGACAAACTCTATGCTTCCTACATGCCCGTATAAGGACGAATGTCCCTCAAAACCATGACCCATTTAGGACCAATCTGCTTTATCCTGATAAAGACCTGGTGATAAAGATAGGACTCTGCCAAAAAGTGCTTCCCTAACTTGAAGGGAGCTGTTGACAAAACACAGCACCGGTTTCATCCAACGGGATGTCTCTGACTCCTACATTTTGCTCAACAATGTGAAGCATTTGTTCCCTTTACTGAACAAGAGTCTGTTCCAAGCAAACACTGATTGAAGCACGTATTCCAGTAATAAGTCTAATTTTACATGTGTGTAGTTTATGTAAATATAAAATCAATCAATCAATTCAATCATTCTATCAAGCACTAACACACTAAGTTTGTGTTTTTCTGTTTGTAGTTTTCTTTTTTTTCTTAATTTTTTGAGAATGTGTTTGGATTTGTTGGCTGCGGTTTGTAAACACAATTTTCAAAGTTGGCCCCATCTCCCCAGCTCAATATGGGTTGGGGTGCTCTCCCCTGGTTTCATTCCCTGAACAATGGACTTTCACCTGGAGACCACTGTTCATGTCCCGTGTGAAACCAAAAATTGGCGTGGACTTATTTGACCTCGACCGTGGAGGAGCTTCATAGTTTAGCGCTGAGCTACCAGTGCATTAGAAAGTGACGCCAAGGGGTCTGGCCGCACGTTCGTATGTGACGAGTTGGAAATGAAAAACGGTTGGATGCCCACCAGCAGGTGAAAGCCTATATTCACTGTTGTTTTGGAATTGTTTTAAATGTGTTTTTATAGTGTGGTACAGCTATACCTTTACTCAAGCAATGCTTCTTCCACCACAAACTGTTGTTTCAGATGATCAGAGGGCAAAATAATCTTGTAGGACTGCATTCACTCACTATCTCTATACTGCTGCTGTAAAAAAAAGTATATATAGAAGCTTTGCTGTGGCCAGAAGAACAACATCTAATCCATGTGTCCAACTTCAACAACAGGATCATCATATGCTTTTATTTCCTTGGTTTCATAGATGTATGAGGTCGCTTTAATTCTACTCTTGTAGATTATTGTGTCGGTTGATTTTCCCTTGAACCCTTGTAAGAACCTTCACAAGACATAAAACAGACTGTGACGATTCATCAGGAAATTCACCCGAACAGTTATCAGTTGGCAAAGATGCACAATGTGAAAGTAGCTCTCGGTTATGTAAATGCTTGAAATAGAAATAGACAAGTAGGTTAGTGGAGTTTCCCTCTGAGGTACATTACAGCACACGGCTACAAATGGAATATTTCAACATGTTGATGTTCGTGGGGGGTATTTACATTCTTATTGCACTCACAGTGGCCCGATAGGACTCCAGCATGGGGACGTAAGCATACTTGGGGCAGTGCGAGGTGACGAATAAGGAGCCTGAGCTCCAGGCCGAAGTCTGTGGCAACATGCAGCCACTGGCAACTGTTACACTCCATTTCCCTAAAAGGAGACACTGGAGCCAATCAGAGCACAGAACCACCTCTCGTCGCTCGGCGCACAGGCCGTCCCAGAGATATGTCGTCTACTGGAGTCCTGGGACCTGGCCTCAGCCCGATCCCACCCCCACCCCCCCTCTTACAATATTGCCTCTCAGCTGTCTGGCATGTTTGCAACAACACTGGCAAACTGTCACAGGCAGGATCCCCTCAAACGGCCACTTAACCAGATTGCTCAGACAAAATCTCCTCAGATTACCGTCGCACGCTCCAACCACCAACATCCCCAGTACCCTGCTTGAGCTTAGTCATATTAACACTTCCTTAGGGACCTGAAGGGCAGCTCCACAAAGCATGAGTGGGAGAAATATGCTGCTAAGCATGAGGAAACCATCTGAACTGATCTAGCTGATGATATCGCATGTTGAGGGGTTTGTCTCTCTGCCACATTTAATTTAAAGGGCATTAATTGATTCTGAAAGTATATAATTTGACACCTAAACTACAACTAAGATACATCCTACTAATGTACAAACCATGTATATTTGTCTCAAGTGGGTGTATTGTTTTATCAACCATCCATCCAGGCAAAAGTCATCTTTAAACTTCTCACTACTCCTCACTTCTATCCTTGGACGTTCATCTCCAAGGCAACATTTCCCCAGTGTGATGGCATCTGTTACACAGTATCCACTTTACTGAACCATTTTGCTAAGCAGCACTTAATTTGGGCTTGTGTGAACTCCTGAGCCCGCCCACTGGCCCCCCAGTCTCAGGACGCTGGGACGTATTTAAGGACCACTTCTCGCCCCTCGGCCCTATGTCCCAGTGGAAACTCCAGTCTTGTGGTTATAACTTGGTGAGTCCCTTTTCAGTCTTCTTGCATTTATTGTTTGTTTTTTGGACCATAGGAATCAGGGAGGATGGAGGATTTTTATTTTTTTTTAGAGTTTTAAGTTGTTTCTGTGATCAAAGCTGATAATGTGTTGTTGGGAGAAGGATGAGGGTTGAGCACCAGGAAAGACTCTGAGGTTTAGGATGCAGTGGCAGGATGCTTAATGTGAAGAGGCAGCTCTGACTCAACGTAGATACAACCAGAGAAAACTTGTTAGGTTCCATCAATATTGAAATGCTTTTAGATTAAATAAATAATGTTAAATTTCATTTGATTTTAATACCAGAAAGAACCAAACAACTCATTGAATTACAGTGAATATTTACAAAGCAGGGCTGAAAACCTTCAGAGGTTAACATTTATAACGCTCCACTGAAACCCACAACAATCAAAGTCTAGTCTGGTTATCCTGTCCAGGACATTTTAAAAAATATAAAAACATTTTTATCTCGCTGAGGCTTTCCTGGTTAAATGAAAATGGAAAAAGTAGTCAAGTCATTTTGCAGAGTGGTACACTATGTAAAAACCCCAGAATACCAATTGCCATCTAAATAATGTTGCACAAGGTTAACACTTAACACTTATTTATTCTATATTTTTAACAAAAGAATAAGTTGTGCTACCTTGGAATGACAAGATATATATGTTTAGTTGCAAGTACAGTTGAAAATGTGCAAATGTTGATTTGGATAAGGCAAGCCTGTATATGAGGAGGGAAGATGCAGGATGCAGGATGCAGTGGGGATGCGGGGATTGCCTCCAGGGATCTTGGAGGGATCGGGGCACATGGTGCAGCTCCAAACAGAGGAGTCCGCTATGTGGCGACAGCTGAGACGCTGGCCTCCTCCTGCCTCTTGTCAAAAGACATACCTCCTCAGCTGTTAACTGGCCCCGGCTTAACGATGAGATACAGAGGACGGGTTGTGGGGGCAGAGGAGGGTGACAAGGGTCCCGAGGCTGAAAATAGACCCGAAGTGTGCGTGGGGGGGGGGGGCCAGGCCACGTCCAGTTTTGGCTATTCCGGCAGCTGTGAGACTCAGAGAGGAGATTAAAGCACTCAGACGTGTCTTCATACTCAACATAGTGCTGCAGTGTTTCGCTGAATTGCATGTTTTCTTTTTTTTCATACTTTTTTTTCACACTTTAAATGGAAATATTACACATTTAAACATGATAATGGTATTGTTTCCTCAATGAATCACCTTGATTTACTGAAAGTTTGTTAAAAACCTTGATCCAGACAATATCGCAAACTAAAGTTTAGCCTGTGTTTCCATCCACAGAAGGCCGACCCAGAAAAGACCAAACATGTGTGACGATGACGAGACCACCGCCCTGGTGTGCGACAACGGCTCTGGCCTGGTCAAGGCTGGGTTCGCCGGTGATGACGCTCCCCGTGCTGTCTTCCCTTCCATTGTTGGACGCCCCCGTCACCAGGTAGGAATACTAAAGGGGCCACAAGTTTCTGAAAGATGAACATTTCTAAAGCTTTGTTGCAGGCTGTCTGTAAGTGTGTATGTTTTCTGAGTTATGTTTGCTTTGCGTTCTCAGGGTGTGATGGTGGGTATGGGTCAGAAGGACAGCTATGTGGGCGACGAGGCCCAGAGCAAGCGAGGTATCCTGACTCTGAAGTACCCCATCGAGCACGGCATCATCACCAACTGGGACGACATGGAGAAGGTGAAGGAAAACCGCAATACCTTATATGTTTCCTTGTATTTCTGACTAGAGCCTAATTATGAGTCACTTCTGTCCCTGATATATTCCTCCCTGTTCCTGTTTCACAGATCTGGCACCACACCTTCTACAACGAGCTCCGTGTGGCCCCAGAGGAGCATCCCACCCTGCTGACTGAAGCCCCCCTCAACCCCAAGGCCAACAGGGAGAAGATGACCCAGATCATGTTTGAGACCTTCAACGTCCCCGCCATGTATGTGGCTATTCAGGCTGTGCTGTCCCTGTATGCCTCTGGTCGTACCACCGGTGAGTCTCGAACCGAGGACTTTAACTCTTTGACTCTGCAACATCGCAGGCCGATTTTAAAACACACACTCTTTATGTGCTTTCTTCTGACAAACTGCTGCTTTTTGTGGACAGGTATTGTGCTGGACTCTGGTGACGGTGTGACCCACAACGTGCCCATCTATGAGGGTTATGCTCTGCCCCATGCCATCATGCGTCTGGATCTGGCCGGTCGCGACCTGACGGACTACCTGATGAAGATCCTGACTGAACGTGGCTACTCCTTCGTCACCACTGGTGAGAAGGACCCAACAACTAACTGGAAACCAAAAAATGATAACCTATAAGATTAATAAGAAGAAAATAAAGTTAATTTATTAGGTTATTACTGTAATGAGTAAATGTACTTAGTTACCTTCCAATTAAATTGATAAATAAGATATGCCAACCCAAATCTAATTAAGAGATTATGATACTTAAGCTCTGATCAGAACAAAAACCTAACTCATAAACGCAATGAATGGCATTGATTTCAAAAAGCTTAGAGTGGACAGATGTACATATTTGCTTTTCATAGTGTTTTCAGTAGCGAGTTCATAGTTGCCTCATTTAGATTTCTCTCATTGCAATAGAGTGCTGCAGGGATGACTTATCTTTGTATAACTAAGTGGTTATGTTGCCTAAATCTAAGCAAGTGTTTTTGTTTGCGATCACAACGCTTAACACGTGTTTGCTGCTATCGTGCACGAGGCTACCCAGTGTGTTAGACAGTGATGCCAAGGGGTCTGACAAAGCGTCAGAATGGGATGAATTGGAAAGAATATGTGACGCAAAGCCCCATTTTATTTCTCATGAATTATTCTTTTTATTTGTGAGAGAAACTCAAAGTTCAGCCTACTTCCATTTTACTGAACTCCTGCCTCCAGAAGTGAACACAGAAAGCTGTTTGTAGATTATGTTGCAGTGATAGTCAGTGCCTGCAGTAAGCTGGTTAACAATGTTATAATGTGAGGTTAACAGATGAACTGTGATTGATATCCTCCCTCCAGCTGAGCGTGAGATCGTGCGTGACATCAAGGAGAAGCTGTGCTACGTTGCTCTGGACTTTGAGAACGAGATGGCCACTGCCGCCTCCTCCTCCTCCCTGGAGAAGAGCTACGAGCTGCCCGACGGTCAGGTCATCACCATTGGTAACGAGCGTTTCCGCTGCCCCGAGACCCTGTTCCAGCCCTCCTTCATTGGTGAGTCATGACAGCTGCCCACCAACACTAACACACGGTGACCACCGTCACCGTGTCGAATTATATTTCATGTGTCGGCTACAGTGGAAGGCATCTACTGACTCAGAAAGGCATACTAATTACAGGCTACAATTTCAGCTTGACATTAACGAGAATACTTTTTAAACAAGAAACTGAATAAGGAGCTGACAAAACAATAATGTTGACGAAATGTTGATTAAAATAAAGCATGAATCATGTATGTTCATAAATTTCTATTTATTTCTATAAATTATCATTTATTTTTTATTAATTATTTACTTTAATTTACTTTACCCATATTTATTTATTATAGGTATTATTTAAACATTCCAAAGATGGTTTATAACAAACTACACTGTAGCTTTAAGCACGTTTAAGGGTTTAGTATATTTGTCCATTTGGCAGTGGAGGCTGCTATATGTGCAAATAAAGAATGATAACATAGTAAAACAGTTTGAATAATATAAAATCTGTCTTCATAAGAGATGGTGTAAATGTTGGCAAATAGTGTTCATTAATATAAATGTAAATTGAAGACAGCCTTATATCTCCTTATAACTATTATAGTGGGTTGTACAACTCATTCATTAATTGTCTATATACTGCTTATGCATGCTAAATTAGGGGGTAAAAGTAAAACCTTGTTTATTTTATAGTTTTCTCTTAACTCATTTTTTATAATACTTTTGAATTCTTTTACATTTTGGGTTTTGTTTGATTTTTTCTTTTTATTATAAAGCACTTTGTGTCTTTGTTTATGAAAGGCCCTGTATACTGTCATTATTATTGTGATTATTATTCATTTTAATATTTCTGTAATTATTGGTGCTCATATCCTGTGAGCCTTATGAACACTCTCCTTTCTCTTCTCACCTGCCCAGGCATGGAGTCTGCTGGTATCCATGAGACTGCATACAACAGCATCATGAAGTGTGACATTGATATCCGTAAGGACCTGTACGCCAACAATGTGCTGTCCGGTGGAACCACCATGTACCCTGGTATTGCTGACCGTATGCAGAAGGAGATCACCGCCCTGGCCCCCAGCACCATGAAGATCAAGGTGAGCCTTATCAATCAGCACTGACCGGTTCAATCCAGCTGACAGGAAGTTTAATATGTCGTATCGTATCCAACCTGTACCTCTGCTCCTCCTTGCAGATCATCGCTCCCCCTGAGAGGAAATACTCTGTCTGGATCGGCGGCTCCATCTTGGCCTCCCTGTCCACCTTCCAGCAGATGTGGATCAGCAAACAGGAATACGATGAGGCTGGCCCCTCCATCGTGCACAGGAAGTGCTTCTAAAGTTCCAACCCGCACCAAAAGAAGAAAAAAAAACCACACCAACTGCACCAGCTCTCCATCCATATTTGTATTTCTACTTTGCCTTTTGCTGTATATACATGTTTTGTTGTAATAAAAATAGTTGCTTTTAACAGTAACAATCTGGAGTGTTGGAATTTTAACATACAGGTCGTAAGCAGGTCCATGAACATTTAAGATGTCAATATGTCTGTTAGGGTTAGCGTTAGCGTTAGGGTTAGGGTTAGGGTTAGCTTGTTCCTTTGGTATAGCTGTCATAGACTCCCATTGCTTTGGGCAGGGGGCGTGGCCAAGCACAGAATTAGGGTTAGGGTTAGGGTTAAGGTTAGGGTTAGGGTGATAGGAAGGTCCTAGAGCCTTGGGAATGGGCTCTACCCCCACTAAAGCGGCCTTTGGGGTTCGATTGGTATCAGTCCCGAGTATCTAGGACCTTGGGAAGAGGTAATAAATTGAAATTTGTGAAATCATGAATGTGATTTGAAGTTAGCTCACGAATGAGAATTTGAAGGGCTTTCATTTTGAAACGCTGCATCAGAATGTGCTGGTTCTGTCTGAGTGGTAAAGTAACTCAGACTCAGAGATGGATTTGTCGGCAGAATATGATTCTTATTAAATGTCTTTTATAATGGGTGATTTCTGCTTAGATTTTATAATTCAAGGATAAAACTAATTATTTTGTGATACCTCTCACACATTAAGTTGTTAATAATGTAACTGGAGTTTTGACCCGTATAGAAAGCTTTTTATTCTCTATGAACCTTGCAATTAGAAGACGAATTCACAGAAAAACCTAATTAAATCAAACATTAATTTGTGTTGATTTATATACTTTTTTCACTATGTGAGATTAAAAAAGACATTTTAGTTTCCCACTTAACAACAAAGGAATAACAAACATAGTATTTTCCTTTTTTGATAAAAGTAAATAACTTACTTTATCTAAAATGCTGCTAAAAGGAAAATATAGCCTCAGGTGATGGAGTTAAATCATACTTTGAATAGTAAATAAACATCTCCCCCCTAATACACATAAAGTTGTCTTAATACTTAAAGTGTTGCTGAGATGTTGACCCTTAAGACTTCTTTTCCTTATCTTAGTAGAGTATAGTCTCTGTTTTTTTCACAAAAGTCTACTCTAAAGTGTTTCACAGCTGAACAATTTATTTTGATGATAAGATTGAAAGAGCTGATTTTGTCTTTTATTGTATATTGGGACATTTGACCACAAAACATTTCTTGTCAGTGATTTCAATATTCAGAATGTATCGGCAATCAGAGCCATCACCACCCTAAAGGTGGAGTAAAAGTTCAATTTGAAAAAGCTCATATCTACCACTTTCCCCATGTGTCCTGAACACAACACCTTTCCTTCACTTCCTTGTCACCTGAGCCACAGGTGATATGAATGAGCATAATAAAGCCGGCCTCCATCATTCACCAGAGATTTTACCAAGTCAGTCAAGGAGGTTTGTGGTGTTTTAGTCAAAGGTTGTTGAACATTTCAACATGAAGGTTACAGACAGTAATGTGATTCGGTTTCACCTTCAAGTTTTACATGAGATTACTGTAAAGAGCTTAGTGAAGAAAAAGGAGAGACTGTCCGTGAGTGGTGCAAAGATCTTTGGTGTTCCTCTGGAGAATTTACCCCGTCAGTACATTCCTGAGTTTGGACTGGTGCCCTGGTGAGTAAGAGTACTATAAGGAAGTTTATCAACTTAAACTGTCATGCCCCAGGATTAATGCTTTGTTTTTAACATATTGTGTCTCAGCTTTTTGGTGAATGCTTGTTCATTTCTACTGGAGCGTGCTGGGACTGTTGGCCTGTTCAGAAAACCAGGCTCTCTTCCTCGCATTAAGACCCTCAGGGTAAGATTTTAACCTTTTTACCTTGCACGAATACAAGTCCTGCTGGAGCAATAGCGCCATGATGGTGGTTTGAGGAAACACTGCTCTGTATCTGACCTGGTGTGGCTTTATTGTGGCAAGATGTAAATATTGTTTTGCCATTCTTGTGTATGTGTTGCAGGCCAAGCTGAATAGAGGAGAGGGTTGTCTGATCACATCCTTCCCCAACGATATTTCAACGCTCATCAAACAGTTTTGCAGGGAGCTGCCGGAGCCATTGTTCCCCCCTGAGCTCCACGCAGCTCTGCTCCAAGCCCAGGCGCTTTCCAGTCTACAGGACAGGACTTCAGCCCTCCAGCTGTTGTCCTGTTTGCTACCCGCCAGAAACGCCTCCTGTCTGAACTACCTGTTTGACTTCCTTTCTAAAGTCTCCCAAAGGTTTGAGAGAGAACTTAATGTGGGGAAATCAAACCCTTATGGACAAAGTGTTTAGAGCACATGGAAGTGCTTTAGTCATTAGAAAGCAATATTTAAAGCCACCTGCTGCTGTATTTTTCTTTGCTTACCTGTAATCATCTTGGGACCCCTCAGATTTAACAAGGGTGGGGGTCCTGAACCCAGGTTGGGAACCACTGCTCTACAGTGTGATAGAAGTTTAATTGGCTTAAAGTTATGGGCCGTTTCCTTCCTTTCTTTCTTGTTCCCTTTGATGAGCTGAAACTCCTGAAAGTTGTTCTTCAGACAGGATTCCACGAATGTGAAGTGAATTTCAAGTGATGTACAAATTATTTTAATTCCATGTGTTTTTCCTCTTTATTCTCTGTTCATATGTGTCAGATGCACCGAAAACTTAATGACCAGCCTCAACATAGCCACGGTCTTCGCTCCGTGTCTTTTAACGCCTCCCAACAAGGCAGAAATGTCTGAAAGGCGACTTGAACTCAGAGTTCTTGTCTTGCGCACCTTCATTGAAAATCCTCACTTATTCGGTAACACAACAATCATTCAGTCCTGACGCATTCTTTTAAATAATGGTGTTTTGGACAGACTGGACATCTGCAACTTGTAAGATCTTCCCTCTATAGGTGTGATTCCTAAAGCTGTAATGGACAGTATGGATTTTCTGATTAATTTCCATCCTCTGAAAGATGCAAAGAGAGGTTGCAGAAAAGGACACAGTTTCAAAGGTAAAACACTGAGCTCTCAGAAAAAATGGAATAGTGTTATTTGCCTTTTCTCAACTGAACACTTGAATTTAATTTTCTCAAATACTTACAGGGATGTGGTCTGTGAAGACGGTGCCCTGGATTCACGGGAGGTCAAAGGGCAGACCTCCAATCCCTGAGCGGAGTCCAGAGTCCACCCCAGGAGACAAAGTACCGCTCAGGAGAAGCCTCGGCCTAGAGACTTTCCCTAATGTCCTGCTGTTCAGAACCTGTATGCCTTTTGCAGGTAAACGCAACATGAAGAAAGAAACTGGCCGTAATGAATGTGAATTTTCCAATTTTGAACCAAATGTGACTATATCTAAATTGGTTATAGAACAAGGTTTCAGCCCTGTTGGCAAAGAGGCATGCAAGACCCCGCAAGAAAGACCAGCAAGGTAAATGATAAAAGCATGGGAATTAATTTTACAGGATTAATAAGATAGAAGGGAAATGTAAGATTTAAGAATGTTGATGGTGAAATCTGATAAGCATAAATGTGATGTTTATTTAGTTTGTCTTTTTTTTTTTTGTTTTCAGAGCTCTGCGTTTGGGTCACTTTCAGACGTTCCCCAGAGGACGGGATGCAGACGGCTCTCCTGTGCACACTGGTGTCGGGAAGGTGCAGTTCACACCTTGGAAAAGACGCATTTCGCTGTAATTTTTTAAATATTAAGAAGTTGTCATGTACTTTTGCCCCACATTACTGCAGAATTTTAGATTATGGTGTCTGATGGATCGGTTTTTATTTATGTGGCTTGGAACTGTTTAGTGTCTTAAATAGAATCTTATGTTTTATTTTTTAACTTTTTAATAAATGTTTTTTCACTCTTGTATGGATGAACTTGCACCATAGTTTCATATCGAGTGAATAAATGTTTCCCCCAACTTTCTTTCTCTTTTGCCTATGCATGTTATGCATTTTATTATAGCTAAGTGATATAATAAAGTAATGTGCATCAATCAGTTTATCTTATAGAAGCGTTCTAAAAGTGCATGTCGGTAGAGGATTGAAAACAAGAATTCAACAGTTGCATTTTATTCAATTAATCATATCAAGTAAGATATGCCCTGACCACAGAGGCACATGAAATCAATTCACATAAGAACTTAAACAAATCAGCAAAAATGGAAGTATAGACACAGAAATGAGTGCATTATAAAGATATAAATGATACAATGGCAGTATGAAAGCAAGTTAAATATAGAAGGAACATGTTTTGGTTTCTGATTTGTCTCAATTTGAACACTGCATGCTGATATATAATTTATCACTCTAACCATACTGAAAATGATTACAAGATTAGCTTTCTTCTCAGAAATTGATTACACATGTTTTGATGGTATGGTCTCACTGAGACTTCTTACAGTGAAGTGTTTTTGGGGGCCCTGTGCTAATGATTGCCAGAATGTAATAGCCAATGAGCAGAGAGGATTTATGGTATTTTAGCAACTGCATCTGAACCGTGAAGTGAGGTGGATTGCGTCCTCCTGCAAGGTTGCATAACAGGCACTTATGACAGTGTGAATAGTGAAGTGTTTTTCCTTCAAAATAATGTGGGAGAAAAGGAATATGGGGACGTAAAACGTGTAGGTCACTTATTTTAGAGCAACAAGAAAGCTTTATAATAATGCTGAATCAACTTTATTTAGAATGATTTTTGGTTTAAAAAAAATAAATGTCAAACTGATTTTGGAATCTATTTTTTTCATCGAGTTTGTGAAACAAGCTTTTATTGTGGAATACGGAAATAAATGGGTTTTTTTCTGTCTAACTTGACAGCGGTCTCGCGCAGTACGCAGGTCCCATCACCATCGACGACACGGTAAGAAAAAATACACGGAAATTGCTTATTTGCTCCTTTGTGATGTTTTCTATCAACAAAAATCTACATGTCATGAAATAAGTGTAATTGAATACAGCTTATATTATAAATTATAGTGTTTCTTTTTTATAGACACAATATGTAGTTATTTACATCGGCCTTGGCTCTGTTTACAAAGTGATTGTCGCACCAAGTCTTTATTCCATTTATAGACAATTTATAACCTTTTACAGTTTCTACTAACCACAACCAGATACAACTAATAAATACAACCGCTATTTCCATATCATTTGCCCTTTTTATTTCAATAGCCTGTCATGTGACTAACAGAAAATGCAGCTGTGTTTGCACATGATTGCTGTCCATCTTTTGTGCGGTGGCCTTATGTGTTTTTCCTCGGCAGATGACAGAAATTGGCTCCGCGGTGCGGTTATCGTTGCTCGGCTTCCTCCTGTGCCTGCAGGTCGGCAGGGCTCCAGCCCGCAGCCCCCGCACGGTGGACCAGGTGTCTGAGGCCGACATCCAGCGGATCCTGCACGGCGTCATGGAGCAGCTGGGCATCGCTCGGCCAAGGGTGGAGTATCCTGCACATCAGGCTACCAACATTGTCGGGCCTCAGAGCATACAGGGTATGTTGGGTGCATTTATAAATGGTATAAAGTATCTTACATCTTCAGACGAACCAGGTGAAAGATACTTTAGCTGAACACTGGGAGGGTGCAAGGGCTTGTGAGTTGTTTACACTGTATATTCGTTTTATTTGTCCTATCTCATCTGTCTTAATTCTGCACTCATTTAGTTTTTGTCTGATGCAATTCTCCTCCTTCTGATTATAAAGAATAACACTAGCACTGGATCAGGACAACCCATTGTTTCGGGTTTGATTGGTTCTCACTGTTTCAAGGAAGCAGTGATATATTCTCTTTATTTATCCCACTATATAACTTAATACTGTTTTATCAGTCCACAAGTCAAACATATACATTTACTATTATTCATACATAACAAATAAAAACATTCACTGATTTTTTTTAATTTTGTATTGCTTAAAAAATGACTGAAGCAATCAATCTATTCTCAAAATAGTTGCATATTTATCCGCCATTTATTTAGGTCCATTTAAATGCAAGTCATATCATTGATCATTGATGGGGCTTCATCATGTGCTGAAACAACTAATGCAGCTTAAAAAGAAGGTGGACCAATGCTGTTGTGACATGGACAATATTGTCATGTATGATATTTACATAAGTGAGATATGCTTCATTGATGCCTGCTCTGGTTTTTGTGGTGATTGTAATGCGTGTCTTCCTCCACAAGGTGGTGCTCACGAAGGGCTGCAGCACCTCGGCCCCTTTGGCAACATCCCCAACATCGTGGCCGAGCTGACCGGCGACAACGTTCCCAAAGACTTCAGTGACGATCACGGGTACCCAGACCCTCCAAACCCCTGTCCCCTGGGAAAGACAGGTAGACACTCTTGTACTAAGCACTTCATTTATTAACATACTAATGAACTAATGTTGCTGTTAATGACACCACAGGGCCCGTTCTTTCTGTTCTTTATTGGGGTTTTATTGTATTCTTCTGCACCTCGTCACAGCAGTAGACGGGTGTTTGGAAAATGCTCCGGACACAGCCGAGTTCAGCAGAGAGTTTCAAAAACACCAGCACCTTTTTGACCCAGAGCACGACTACCCAGCACTGGCGAAATGGGTGAGAATTCTACAGAGAAATGTGTAACTTTATTTATTTTTTTAATCACAGATCAATTAAATGGTGAAAAATGCTCCTGTTTAGTTCCCAAATCGCTTGTCCTGTCTAAACAACAGTCACAAACAATGATCCAAAGCAGGAAAAAGCAGCAACTTTTGATGAAATAATTAATTGTTTGAATATTAATGCACATACCTCATTAACACAGAGTCTTTCACTCGGAAATCAAGTCTGCTTTTACATTTACCTGAGACACAATATTAGGTGCACATGTGAACCAGGTAAACATGTACGTATGCATACTTTATTAATTCATTTTTACATTAATTTGGCACATGCTTTTGTTTAAAGCAATGTACATGCATTTGAACACCGCAGGCATTCAAAGTCATCAACTACTGGAAGTCCAACCCTCTCAAGCGAACTAAGAGAGTGTTCTGATTGCTACACAACAAGTGTTTCGATGTTTACTTTTAAAAATAAATAAGAAAAAATAAATCCTGGATGAAATGGATGTTGGGAACAAGGAACTTGCTGGTGGCTGCTTAAAAAACAAAATGAAGACTTTTGCCATTTAAAAGATCAAACTAAACTTGTTTGTAATTTGCATTGATTCGTTCTTGTATCTGATTCTGGTCTGAAAAAAATCACCCCTCTGACTGTTTTTATTCCCGGAAAAGGCATTCAGGCAATTTGATGACAGTAATTTCGGAACAAAGCGACTGGCTATAAAACAAAGGATTTGTGATCTAATGTCTGTGTTTCCTTTCAGAACAAGGAGCTTTTGTACCAAAAACTGAAGGGAGGACCAAAAAGAAGAAAAAGGGTATCGTGTTTGTTGTCTTCTTCATTTTAAGTATTGTGTCTGGAACGAAAACACATCACCAGCACTGAAATCTACCCCTTAAGGGAGCCACATACTTATCTTATTTTTTAAATAAAACTGTCTTCTATTTGGTCTTCATGCACATGTTTACAGTGTTTACAGTGTTAATATATTTCCCTGCCTCCCTGCAGAGTGTCAACCCGTATCTAATGGGCCAGAGGCTGGACAATGTGGTTGCCAAAAAATCTGTTCCTCACTTCTCTGAGGAAGAAGAGGAAGAGCCCCCAACTGCCTCTGCTGCCAGCAAATCTACAACCTAAACTCCTGCACCTGCAACACTCACTGTAATATTAAAGTATACTCTCAGATACAAGTTTGTTACACTACATATTTAAGCATTTTGGTTCTAACAAGCAATGGATTTGTGACTTCATGGCAATACTGTAAAATAAGAAATAGTATGCAGATGAAAGAGAGGCACATTTTTATTGTATTGCAGTCATATTAATTAGCCCAGATCTTGTTCATTAATTAGACAGCATGTGCCTGAAAAGTGTTTCTCAGTTCACTTATAGCAACCAATTTTATACAGAATAGTCACATTGCCTGAGATTCAACCGTTTTAATCCAAAATGCTAAAATACTATGTGTTTAAGTCTTGACTGTCAGTATACAACTGTATTATAATAAGACGTATAAAGATATTTTGATTTGGAGGAATGTTGAATGAGAAAGTCATAATTACTCATGGCTGTACAGAAATCAATTTGCTCACTGACGTTTCTGAAGTTTTTGTATGTCTTGCTATAACCAATTAATCACCTCTGTGTCTTCAGAAGCAACAGTTCAATACAGTTCCTATTCTTGGTTAAGTTCATTATGAACGGTAGCAGCTTTGCTTTGTCATGTAAGAGATGACTTTGAACTCTGTCACCGTCGCAAGGCAAATATTGTAGCTCTCATTCTCATTAGTATCTGTTCTCGTCACCATACTGCAGTAACATGAGCCTCTACAGGCAGCGCTGAGTCTCATCTTATGTAAAAATGTCTGTGTTATGTTTTAGCTCTGTGAAGTCAAATAAACAATTTATCTGCATTGACAAAGTTTGGAGTTGGATTGTATCTCCCATTTCAGACAGATGAAGTTAGGATCTGGGTTTGGTGGGGGGGGGGGGGCGTGTTCTGCTGAAGCTCTGTGGCTCAAGAGAGTGTAGAAAACCACTCAGCATGTCATTCATAAAGCCACTAAAGAGGAAGAAGGACCTGCAGAAGAAACACATACTGTAGTGTGACTGGACAAAGTCTTCTTGTGAGGATCTTAAATCAGCAACAGGTAACTCAATGCAGTAACTGCTGATTTTGTTTGTTAACTTAACTCCTAAATATCGTGTATTTACTTGTTTATTTGCTACTTGTTTGGTGCGTAATGCGCGCGTAAAAGTTGGGCGTAAAACGTAAAATACTCTTTCTCCTTCAGCTTCAGTGATGAGGACACAATCAGTGCTGATCTCCGCAGCAGTTTTGGTGCTGCTGCTCGGCCCGCTAAGAAGCACAGATGCTGCCACATATCAGGGCGCGTTCCCACACCCAAACAAATACAACCCAAGCGAATCGGATAGATGCCAGCAACCGGCCATCAGTGGATTCATTTCCCGCGGGATGGGACCTGTAACCTCTACCGACGAAGTGCTGGAATCCAGTCAGGAGGCGCTGCACGTCACGGAGCGTCGGTACCTGCGGCTGGATTGGTGCAAGACGCAGCCGCTAAAGCAGACCATCCAGGAGGAGGGCTGCCTGAGCCGCACCATCATCAACCGGTTTTGCTACGGACAGTGCAACTCCTTCTACATCCCGAGGCATGATTACCAGGACGGAGACGCCTTTCAGTCCTGCTCTGCCTGCAAACCCAAAACCTTCAGCACCGTCACGTACACCCTCTTCTGCCCTGGTCAGACACCCAGCACGAGGAAGAAACGGATCCAGCGCGTCAAGCAGTGTCGCTGCACAACAATAGATACGGATTAGACGCAAACCGACTCATCCAGGTTGATAATATCCGCGTTCAATTGGAAGACAAGTGCAGTTTTGCAAACATAAAAAAACGGAAAGTGTATTTTTCTTAAAGGACACTTTAGAAGTAAGTGTGACTGGGAAGGCGATGCACTTACCTGAGTTATTTTTTATCATTGTATTGGAGAGAAGATGCTGATAGACTATGCATGAGTGGTTGGTTCAGGTGCTCTTTTCCCTCTAAAATGATAGTATGAGCTGCAATTAATAATTCATCACTGTCCAAATATCTTGCAGTTATCAGTTATCATTGCTTCCACAAAGTCGTTTTTTTGTTTTAACAGATTAAGTGGATGTGTCAAATAGTTTTAGGTGCAAGGACATGGCCAAAGTTTAAGGTTTAGTTAAGAAGTGAACTGATGGCCTAAAACAGTGTTTAAGTTGAAGGCAGGCAGATAGATGTGCAGCATCTTCTCAGAATATAAGTACAAAGACAAGTCTATGAAGGACTTGGATGGTTGTATTGTTTCCACTGTGTGGGATGTAAAGCTGATCATATAGAGGCTTTTTTTCTTTTCAACCTGCACTGCTAACCGTCACTTCATTGTTTGACTGTGTATAATATGTGTATCATGTATTGTAAAGTTGCTTGTGAATAAAAAAAAAAGCTATGAAATCACATACTTTCTGATCAGTGATTTTATTCATCAAAAAACATATTCTAAGAATATTAAGATGTCAAAATCAAAGCAAATCATTTGTTCATAACAAGAATATTAATACAGCACTGATAATATTATTATTATGATAAATATTGTACATTTATTACATTTGTTATCTTTAAAATCTCAGCACATTAGAGCAAATTATGAAATAAAACTGCCAGTGAATGATGAAGGAGACTTCTATATTGTCAGGTAAAAGAAACAACAATTTTGTAATGATCCCGATCTATCAGTTTTATACACCTTCTCTCTTAAGAATGCCATGTTGAAGACACGTTTGATTCTCTACGACGCAGTCTGTCTTTCTGTTGAGAGCAAAAAATGGTTAGTGTTATAAATAGAGTCCAAAAACACTGCATATTCACAATTCAATCAAAGCAGCAAGACAGAAGTGTTTTGTAATATGTGGTGTGTCATAGAATGAGAGCACGAGTATATTTGTGAATGTGTATTTATCTGCATTGCATGTTGAAGGCCTGGATTAGGAAATGTGCGTTTTTAGAAGAAAGTCTCTTTGTGTCCTCAGTTTATCGACTCCATCCTGAATCTCATCTTACCAGGCTGTTGGGGTTGATCTGTCTGGTCTCCACCTTCTTCTCTGCTGTGATCCTCTTCACTGACAGCTGAGCCTCTTTTAATCTGCAGAAACAATGTGTCAACTTCATTGGTTTCATTTTTTTGTTCAGACTTTGGCCTGAAAATGAAAAGCTAAGTTACTTACAGTATGAATTCAAATGCATCAACCAAAGAATTAGTCGATTTTCTCTGCCATCATTTACAGAAAATGAATGAATAAAATATTGTCAGTCAGTCAGTATAAGTTCAGTTCAATCAAACCAAAGAAAATATTTTTTCCAACGACATGAATTATGGCGCTCCACTGTCTGTGAATCTGTCACATGCAATACTTTCTATTACTGACTGGACTTTTTACAAAACGTCAGGTGACTTTGGATTTGTACAATTGCATTCATTGAGAGAAGCCAACTGGATCAACCTGCTCAATGTTTTTGCATCACCCAAAGGGTTTTCCCAAAAACTATTCATTTTCCGATTCTGAACTGAATCCATTTTTCAAAATTCAATTTTAAAAACCCCAGAGCTATATCTGTTACCTCTCGTTAGAGATGTTCTTGTTCTCCCTCTTCCACCTGGCCTTGAAGTCTGCACAAAACTCAAACCACAGCATGAAGAGATGAGTCACCTCATTCTCTCCCATCTTGGGCTTCAGTCCAAAGTACAGAAGCAAGTCCTGAAAACTGAACAGCAAATATAAAAAAGAGAGGATGAAAAGCACAATAAACCAAGATGGAGGTGTTTAGCCTGGTTGTTTCCCATCCTGGGTGTTACTGTAGGTCTTAAGCCCATTACACGTAAACAGATATTTTTGAAAACAGATATTTTCTCCTTTTTTGAAATAAGAAACTTTGTCCGCACAACCTTTGTTTTACAAAATATATGATTAAGGCTACGTCAAAGATATGTCAAATACCAGAAAATAAGATTTTCAGCATGCATAGGGAACTTATTTTCCTTTGGCGCATTAACAAAGCAAAAAATATTGACTTATTATTTCTTTATTCATAAATATTTGATACCTATTTATTTAAAATCTTTCTGGTACAAGGTGTTATGGCAAAACCAAAATGTGACTTGTGTGTGGACGGACAAGGAGGTGGAGTTGCTGCTCAGCATAACCTTCACATACCGGCAGTCCGCCATAGAGTGCTGCAAGGACGGAGTATTTCTGTCGACCTAACTCCTTAAGTTAGCATCTCACTGGTTCCCTCGACAAGATGCCAGTGAGATTTCTGCATTGGATTTTGGATTTTTGCAGGAAATGAAACTAAATAAACTAAATCACCAAATTCAAAGGCCAGCATGATTAAATTCTCCAACCTTTTTTGTACAGTCATCAACTGATACGAAGCTTCTGAGTGTTCCTTTCGTGCTGCAAAGAAACAGACGAGGAAACTGTTTAGTTATAGCCAGACTACTCCCAAAAAATTGTAAACAATTATAATCCCTATTAATATAAATACTTAGTACTAGATACTAAAAATACAATAAAAATATCTTGTCTGATGGTGAACTTGTCAAATGGAGCCAGACAACCATTTAGGCTCTCGGATTTGGAAGCAATAGAGATAATTTGACTTCATTCTGCTGCAATTTAGACCTATTTTCTTTTTATTATGACACATTCTGTTATAAATCTTAGTTTTGTTTGATGGTTGTACAATTGTGACGCTCGTCTTAGAAACATCTTAACACGTCTTTTATTTTACACCTTACTGTAAAGTCTTGCAGAAAATAACACAAATTGTTTCAGACAAATGCACACACAGTCCGATTCATCTTCAATTGTTTTACAGTGCGTTCAGAAAGTATTCAGAACCCTTCACTTTTTTATGTTTTGTTATTTTGCAGTCTTATGCTAAAACCATTTAAACAAATGTTTCCTCTCATCAATCCACACTCTGTAATACAATACAGTTAATACAATGAATTTGTTCTAAAAAACACTGAAATAAGCTGACAAATTGGCACAAGTATGCCTTTTCTATTTCAGTTCAAATTTAGCTCAGGTGCTTCCCATTTCTCTTGATCATCTTTGAGATGTTTCTACACCTTGATTGGAGTCCACCTGTGGTAAATTCAACTGATTGGACATGATCTGGAAAGGGACGCACCTGTCTATATAAAAGGTCTCACGGCATGACAATGCACATCAGAGCAAAGACCAAGTCATGAGGTGGAAGCAACTGCTGCAGAGCTCAGAGACGGGATTGTGTTGAGGCACAGAAAAAAAAACCTAAAATCCTGTTTTCACTTTGTTATTATGGGATATTTAGTGTCCAGAGAGATTGATGAGGTTTTAGCACAAGACTGCAACATAACAAAACAACAAAAAATTGAAGGCCTGGATGTTCTGTGAATGCGCTGGATATCAAATGAAACACACGTGATACAAGGGACAAAAGATCTAACATAAGTCCAACGGTCTCTGTACGCTTTGATGTGTCACTTTTCATCACAGGCAGAAAAAGTGGTGGTATTCAAAACAAGTCATGCATGTAACGTTACGATACATCTGTGCCATTTCAAAATACTTCGAACAGGAAGCTCTTTAACGCGGGACATCGGGGACATTGGTTGGATAAATGTTTCCCAGTGCCGGTGTGTCTCAGGCAGGAGTCTCTCAGTCGTTGCCAAATGTGTCTGATCCCTATCTGAGTGTCTAGCCTTGACTCTCAATCCATCCTATCTGCCCTTCACAAACACACAGGCAGTTACAAGATGTAACTGCCTGTTAGAGACAATAGCAGAGTTTAGATGAAGCATACAGAGAGAATAATTGAAGGAGAGTTGACAGGTTCCTGATGATCATTCTTGGGGGAGTTTGCGTTTAAATGAAATCATCTGAAGTTAAGTATTTGCAGTACTGTTAGATATTACATCTGAGCCTTAAAATGGTTTCAGAGGTCTTAAAATGTGTGTTTTTCTTTACCAAGAACGAAGTCTCCAGAAAGAAATCTAGCTTGTTGAACACAGAAACATGATGCCGGTCTTAAATCTCACCTATAGACACTCAGGTTCACAGCTGAACAATATACGAGTTTAATTACTTACCGCTGAGAACAAAAGCCTCCATTTTGTCCTGAAACGGCTGCAGGTTTTCTTCGGGAGAATCAGAGCAAACGTTCTGTACATCTTTCTCACATCCTGATTTTAAAAAAAAATAAACGAGAGAACGGTTCAGACACTTTTATGTTTCAGAAATGTTGTTTAAGAAAATATAAAGTGTAGCTGCGGAGGAAAGGGAAATCATCGCATCAAATATGTATCAGTGCTGTTGAATCCAGGTTTCTTTGGACATGATGTTCTGATTTGTTTGCTTCAAAACTTTTTGCCACAAGTAAGTCGTTTAAATCTTTATTTTGAGAAAGTTTCTTGTTTTTTGATTTATTAATTAAGTCATTATGTTGAGAAACTAAAGGCTTTTGCACAACAAGTCCGTATTTGTTGTAGTTTAAAAATAAATATGAACTCATGTTGTTACAATCACATTTACGCACCGACTCCGAAACGTTTGTCGTCATTAAAGTTTTTGGAACAGGTTTGATTTTCTGCATTTTTTTCCGCATCCATCGAATGCCAAAAGAGTGTCATCTGACCACTCAGAGCCACCGTCCATGCAAACGTAATAATCCAACATTTCATCTGACTAACTGATTCACAAAGCACTTTACGATGACCAAAGTAAAGCATACACAGATGCAGAATTTAAGGGATTCAGAACAGCTTGGAATCAGGGATGGGAGCAAAGCAGTGGCATCAGTAAACATGTGCTAGGCAGCTAATCGATAGCTTCTTGCTAATGTCATTCATTCATTAGCCCCGTTTGGAACTAGCACTATCCATTGCATCCATGTAATAATTCAGTTTTATCTCATTTTGCAAAAATAGAACAATAAAAAATGCATCAAACTCAGTGTGCAGGGTTTCTGTGGATAGCAATTTTTATCTGATGAAGGATTAAAGTAAAGTTTATGATACGGCCTTTAGTCATTATTTTCAGATTTTGACAAGGTTTGTCAGGATATTTTTTTTTGTCTTATTTTATTTTTTATTTTACTGGTGGAAACGGGCTTCCATATGGAGGAGAGCGTGTTCTGGTTTAAACTAGCTCCACCTGTGCAGAAGCAGGAGGTTATCAACACAGCTTGCTCTCTACAGCAGATATCACTTGTTTAGATTCACCCAGAGATGGCGACTGCAAACTCCCTTTCTCTCTCTCTCTCTCTCTCTCTCTCTCTCTCTGTCCCTCTGCCAGTCTGTGGCTCCATGTTGATCTGCGTCCAATCAGTGGATCAGAGGAGCCAGTCTGCAGAGCCAGTCATAATAGAGGCTGCAGAGGGAGCCGAGCCCCTGCCCCGCCACCTCCCCGCACCCTGACGCTCGATCAACATCTCCCAGATAAGATTACAAAAGAATACTGTTTTCATTCGGAATTTATGTAAACTGTGGAGGCGGGTATCTCTCTCTCTCCTTTCTTTCTTTTGTCTGCCTTTTGTGTTCGACAGAAGTTTGCTTATTTCAGACCGAAGAGGGTTAAAGACCTTCACATAAACAGAGTCGCCTGATGAGGGGTGTGGTGCTTTCATATGTGAGGCTGAAGCAGTCATTTGGTTCTTCGGAGATTTTAAAGTTTTGGTGATGCATGCTAACGCTTGCTAATTAGCTCAAATCACAAAGTACAACTGAGGCCAAAAGTAACCAAAGAAACCAAAGTAAATTAAAAATGTTGACCTGATGCTGGAAGCTACGGGAAAAGTTAAGGGATCACCAAAGTTAGCGAATCATCCTGAAGGGAATTTGAATGTGTGGACCAAATTTCATGACAATCCATTTGATCAACCACATCGCGGCTCTAAAGGAAGAAGTCAGTGCCTCAACAAAGTTTGTTGGATCTATCCTCTGGGGATCATGAATGTCTGCACAGCATTTCATGACAATCCATCTGATAGTAGTTGAGATATTTTGCTCTGGACCAAAGTGTTGGACTGACCGACATTTCCATCCACAGTTATGCAGATAGCGTGGCTATTGACACATTCAGGGGATCGTTATGTTCTCATGTATATGTTATGTGTGTGCCGATACCTGTTGACAGCGAGTTTTACTGCTGAATACACGGCTGGGGATTTTTTAAATGTCTAACGCTGTGGGGCAGCAGAGACAAAATTCTACTCACCATTGAATTTGGGCAAGAAGAAGATATCTCAGAGCCTAGACAAATGAAACCAAATCGGCATCTCCACATGTAGATACCAATCACAGGCAATTGAGAAACTATGTTTTTGGTAGTAATTTGGATGAATTTGAAACTGTGAATAAGGTCTTGTTTATGTAGAATCGTCTTTGGATCTCATCTCCTTCAACGGTCAACGTGGATGACTTACGAGAAACAAATTCCCCGGTAACTTTGTTGGGAAACATTTCAAACCAACCAAACAGAAAACACAGCGAGAGTGAAGAACGACAGAAACGAGGCACAAAGACGGTTCAAACAAGCAGAAGAAAAGGAACCCGCGACGGGCAATGCAGATTGCACGGTGGTTTGGGTAGACGGGCCGATAAGACAAAGCTGTGTTGAGAGCTAAAGAAAGCTATCTGCGGCACACATCTGGGGGCCACACTGGAGCCCAGGTGATACAGCCGAGCAGGTTGAGCATCTGTGCATCTCTGCAGAGGCCCGTGCAGAGATGCTACGGATACTGGAGGTCTGGAGATTACATAAGTGGGGCGCTGTGGTCTCCCTGCTCTGGCGACAGCAGCACAAAGGCAAACGATGGGAGATCTGATGGGCATGAGGATTAGAAGCTGGATCTGAAAGGCGCCAGGCCTGTATCAGCAGCAAGACTCCCGCTAGTCTCTGACTACACGCACAGTGAAGTGCAGGCAAAAACAAATGTATACATAGTGATACAACAATGCACTCGCTCACAATCATACGCATGTAAGAGTAAGCATTGTCCTCAACGTGACTCTAACTGGCTGGCATTGCTGAGTGGCGTCATATGGGCACACTTAGAGAGAGAGAACAGGCTAGAAGGATAAGAAAGACGAGAGGAAATCTTTTGTTCTGGGGCTTTAGCGATCTCAAGTTTGGTAAAAGAAGCAGGCCTTTAGCCTGAAGTATAAACAGTTACTCAATGGCTGGGGCCGGTGATGGGGAACTATGGTGTTGAGTTGTGTGTGTGTGTGTGTGTGTGTGTGTGTGTGTGTGGGGGGGGGGGGGGGTTGTGTCTGAGGAAAAACGATGCCAGACCAGGGCCGAGGTTCGGTCTGTGGGAACCTCTCAAAATCAGAGGGATAGAGTTACACAGCCCCGCTGAGGTTTTCAAACAAAAGCACACAACAAAATGACCACAAGGCGAGACCATTCCGGTCACCCAGTCACATGGATGCTGAAGCTCAGAGTGGAACTAATGTTTTGGGGATTATCATCTAATATTATTAACCAAGAGGGTCTCTCTTTTGTGGAGAGACGGGGCTGGAATAAATGAAGGTTACAGGAGTGACGTCACATACTTGTCAGATCTCGTCCAAGCTGTCTCAGGTCTGTGTTGAGGTCATCAAACTTGACCTGTGCAGCGAGGAAGACATCCTGAGGTTCAGGAAGTGGGAATATACTCTTGTCTGTGCCGGCGTTCTGGTGGAATACAATTTAAAAAAAAAAAAAAAAAAAAAAAAAAACGGCAATAACATCAGAAACTGAGCAATGTAATGTTTCTTTTGACTCAAAAAACAATGTTAGATCCGAGTCAAAATGGGTAAAGACACATATAGTCAACCTAGAATAGTGAATAGTTGTTTTTAAACTATTACCTCATCCACATTGTGCAGGTAGTACGACACTACATAGTCCACCAGGCTGATACGATTGTCCTGAGAAGAAAAGCAGGAGAGGATTCACAACTGCATCAGTAGAAAGTAAAAGCTTTTCAAAGGTATTCTAGAAAAGATTGTCAAGCTGCATGAAAGGATTTACGCTCCATGGGATCGCTCAGACAGATTTGATATGTTTGATATATGTGTTGAGGGAATAAATTCAGTTTCTGTGAGTTGATAAAAAATGTTGAAGTCATTTAGTTCACCTTTCTTTTATCACCATGGGGGTCGTGGAGTTTGACCTCCCAGGTGACATGCTGTAACCCGATGAATGGTGTTCATCGGTAGTTTTTTAAAAATGTAAAACCTTTAATATTATATTTATATATTATATAATTAAGTTAATATTCTCATGACAGGGTTTGAAAAGTGACTTGAACATCAATCAAAGATATGGCAGTGAAACGCTCCTTTGTTGTGAAGAACATTTTCTATCATTAAATATCAGGTCTCTGTAAAATAAAATGATATATATTTATTTTATTGCCCTTATTATGGAAAGCATGCTCACGATATGATATGGTATTCACTTATTCTATATAAATATTTTTTTATATCTTTAATATAAAAAAAACTACCTCCTCAGCACCTGCTCAGCAGGTTCCTGCCACATCCTCACATATTGTTAACCATTCACAACAGATTGTCTTTACACTAGAAACTTTTATACATATACTCCCTGAAAAAAAACAATATTTAGCATGAGTAAATTCTGCAGTATTTAAAAAGCAGCATCTAAAAGGAGCTGCTACGGTTCTCCAACCGTTATCAAGGCCTTACTCTGCTCTTCACATCCTTCAGTTTAGGCAGAATGTCCAGACCAAAGCCGTCAGCCTGACCTCTGGTCCTGTTGCCTCCGTTCATGTGGTTCCCCAGAGCCAACACCAGCCCCATCACATCCGTTACACCGTCGTTCTCCAGCAGAGCCTGAAAACAGAAAACACTCACAGGATCAACTACAGACAGCTGACACCACACTCAGGGTGATCCACACATTAAATCCTGTTTGAATTACACTTAAAACCTTTTTGAGTTAGGCTATGGTGATGTCATTTATATGGAAAATACACTGAACATCTCATCATTGAACCAGAGGGAGTCAGACATGTAGGTGCTACTTGTTAACACTACAGACAGCTCAAATATGTGTTAGGATGTTAATATGTTGAGAGGAAAAGGGAGATAATTGTAGAAGATAGATCATGTGTAGCTTTCCTTCCTACCTTGCAGACAGAGGAGACCGTGTTGAGCTTTGTTTGGATGGACGTGATCCCATCGATGAAGACCGACTGGAAGATGATGCAGTGAGCTCTGCCTACAAAGTCTGGGATCTGAGACAGCTCATACAGGAACCTGGAGCACAACCACATCAACAGTAAGAGGACCAAAATGTGATGATATTGTCCATCCCTCTTAAGAACTGAGTTAAGACACAGCATATAATATATTTGTCTCGTCAGCATACACAAACAAAAACACAAATCAATTACTGGCGCAGCCTCTAAACATTTGTGTTAGCAGGTGAAATACTAACTGTTCGGGTTTGTCCAGCAGTTTAACTTCCTCCTCTTCTGACGTCTCGTAGTGTTTCTTGATTCTCTCCAGTTCCTCTGGCTGCGCTCTCTGACACATTGACAACAAACGGGGTTCATGATCGTACAATTGCATTTGCAGTTAAACCGCAGCATGTCGTAGTGGTCGTGGGCTGTGACACCTACATTTTCATACAGTGCCTCAATAGTCTCCAGGTCCACCACCGAGTGGTCCACTGCCAGTACAGCTAGAAGGGGGATGTTAAGAACAGAAACACATTTGAGATAAGGCGGGTAATAGGACACTGTGAAAATCTACTGAAAAGAAGAAAACAGGAAAAGTGAAGAGGCCAAACAGAGAGCTGCAGATCTCCAGAGGAACATGAACACGCTCCTCTCAGTCTGCTGTTTGTGACAAAGATTTACAGGAGTTTGTCAGATCGTCTGTCTGTAACTGTCATGCTGACATTGTGGTGAGTGTGTCAGCCTTTAATCCTACTTTATATTCACCAACAGCTCTTATTCAGAGTGAAGTACAGGGTAACTGCAGCGTGATGCCGGGGTTTGGGATGTTCAGGGAGCTAGTTGCGTAAATGTTTACAGAGGAATCCTGTCTTGTTCCCAGACTGGCTTGGAAATACAGCTAGTTCAGTGATTTACTGTAATCTCTAATCTCATGTCATAGACACGATGATGTTTGTTTGATTACACACATTTTGAGGTTTTAATGGCAATGCTCATGATAGGCTTGTCCACCACGACAAGAATATCTGGGAGAAACACTGAGAATGTATAAGTATGGGAACATTTAAAATATCGTCTCAGCAAGCTAACGTAACGTAAATAATACTTGCCAGTCGTGGGAGAAGTTTTCAGATTTAATTTACTGTAAACAACCTGCAAAGCTCTAGCTGTCAGGTGTGATAGAGTACAAAGGAGTAAAAAATACAGTGAAATGTAGAGGAGTAAAAGTATAAAGTACTTGAACACAAGCTTTGTTTACATCCTGATATATGATACTACAGATACTTCTGAAGCCACTTTTATGAACTTTATTTGGGGAGGATTTGATCGATGAATTGATATGGCTAGTGTGGCAAATGTAGGCTTCATATATTTTGATATTGGGCTTTGAAACAATTATGATAAAAGAAGCAACAAAAAATGTTGCTTTATTTCAATTCAAACTTTTATTGTACTCTCATACAACTGACCTTGTTGTATGTCTTTCATCTCCAGGTGAAGGCTCGATATGAGGATGCCCACGGCCTGAGAGCGCTTTCCATCCAGCAGCTTAATGATCTGAGCACGCACACACACACACACACACACACACACACACACACACACACACACACACACACATACACACATACACACACTGTTGCCATGACCACCTTACCACTATAGAAACCATTAGTGAGTCATTAGCGAAGAGTTTATCGTAAAAAGAAGGAGCAAAACAAACAACAAAGTAAATCACAGCTGTGAGTTGAATATAAATCTCTTGGTTTTTGGAGGACATAAACTCAAACATGGGTGAATTCTTTAGTGTCTTTGTCCTCCAGAAGTCTCATAATTGTGTCTCAATCTGGATTTATAATGCTCGTCTTTTAATGACCTGGCATCTGAAGACTCGATGGCATCGACCCCCTCTAGTGGACAAACAACATAAAGCAAACAATCCCTCAAATGAAGGTGTGTCTTTGCAGGATGTTCCAGCTAATTTGGAGTGTTACCTTCCTGTCTTTGGCTTTCTTCTCATAAGCCTCTGACAGTGGCTTCTTCTTGGTCTGGGTGGTGGTTTTGGCAAAGAGATCCTCAAATTCGCTGGTGTTTATGATATTTGGTTCCTCTAAAATATTCCACAGTGTCTTGTTCCTGAGTGTGAGAGAGGGAGAGAGAGAGAGAGAGAGAGAGAGAGAGAGAGAGAGAATGTTTAGTCAGCCTGCGTTTCAATGTTTTTCTTTTAAAATGTACTTTTTTTAAATGTGTGTTTTTAGATCATAATGATTTTTTTACTTGAATGATTCATATAATAACTGATTTCATAATTCCTTATGTATTCATATATTATTTGAATACAAAATATAAATAAATGTGTTTTAGTTTTTTATTAGATTCAAATGTCTACTGCTTTCAGCACTTGAAAAAACACTTTTGACTCTCTTTAACTTCAACATCTTAGATTCTAAATAATTGTAATTAATTTCATGTGTTTTATTTATTTGTCTAATAGCCATTTAGGAGAACCGCGACTATATGACTCAAATATTGACATTTTGATTTCATTAGATTGATTTTTACAGTCACAGACAATTCTTACTTAAACATAGAATCAAATGACCTGACCTGGTTTTTGGATTATAATCATCTTGTGTATTTTCCTATTTATTGTGAACCTACTTGGTGTCCTGGATCTGGATTCTGGTCCAGTAAAGAGGCTTCATGGGTTGGGAAAGCTCCACTGTCAGTTTCCTGGGAGGTTTTTCAACAGTGAGACCCCAAGCAGGAGGTGGTGGGGGAGCAAATCCTGGCATGGATGGAGGAGGAGGAGGAGGTGGTGGTGGTGGTGGTGGCAGCGGAGGCGGCGGAGGTGGAGGTGGAGGGCCATTTGACAGCTGCATGTGGTTTAAGGGTGAAGACAAACATGGCGGAGGTGGAGGAGGAGGAGGAGGAGGAGGAGGCAGATTGTCTGTTTTGGTTGCCTGAGAAGGAGCAGGAGGTTGTTTTGACGGAGGCAGCGTGGCTCCAGGTGGAGGAAGAGGTCGGGATGGAGGGTCATGTGTTGAGGAGGAAGTATCGTCCCTCTGACCTGCCAGACTGAGGCTGATGGAAGCCAGGTCCAGCTTTTTGGGGGTCACCCTCTGCTGCTGAGGGCTGGTGCAGACTCTCCCTGAATCTTCTCCATCCTCGTGAGTCTTAACAAATGTCTCTCGGTCGGTCTGGATGCACACTGTGCGGAAGGATTTGTGTACAACGTCGTCTTCCGTTGATACTGCGACGTCTTTGAGTTCTCCGCGACGGCGCGTCCCAACCTGGGAGAGTTCGGCCTGCAGCTCAGCCAGACGGGCGACATTGTCCTCGTTCTCTACCCTCAGTCTGGAGAGTTCCTGACCAAGGTCCTCCTGGAAATAATAAAAGCCCCACTTTGTAATGTAATGATAATGAATGCATGAGAGTTACAAACTGGGGCTAGTTAGACTCTACATCAATGGGGATGATGGTAACGGCCCAGTTTTTCTTGAAGGAACTGTTCAACCTTTTAGGAAATGCTTTTTTTGCTGAAAGGTAGACGAGAAGTCTCAGCAAGAAGCACATAAGTGAATATCCCAAAATAATGTCAAACGATTCAGCAGCACACCGTGGTTCAACTCCTCACTGTATCATTCATACTGACCTGTAAATTCTCCAGCTCCTCTTTGCATTCTCTCTTCAGCTGCAGGAGAGCAGCCTGGTGCTCTGAGAGGAAACAGAGCACAAGGACATTTTACAACAGCTTTGTGTTCCTTTATTGTACCACAAACAGGTGTTTACTATTACAGATGTGGAGCCCGAGAGTGCTTCCTTTATCCCAACGGCTACATTAGTGATCTGGACAGGGACCAGCTGAGGACGAACAAATTACGACAACTGTGAGACACTTGAGAACTGTGAATAATTCTGCATGACAAATCCAATTCATGTTTTAGCACTGCAGGAGGCTGAGGGCTGTTTGAGGATATATCAGCAATACAAAGCTTGACCAGATGCTGGCAGTAGAGCTTCACATGGAGGAAAAGCTTATGGCACACACAGCTTACTCTTGAACAAAGGATGGTGGGTGTGTACCCACCATCCCTGCTCAAACAACCTTTGATAAACCTTATGATAAATGAGGACATTTTTCAAGTCAGGTGAGATTATTCTAATTTAGAACTCATTCAAAGGAAGCAGGAGCACTTTTGTTCCTTTAACAAGCTGTGAGTGACATACTTTGAACGTGTCCATTAGTTGAGACTCATTACTCCTTTAAAAAGCATTGTTTTGTGAATAAAAACCAAAGTAAAAGCTTCTTATTACGGTTTAATATGTGAAGACAAGGTGTTTCAGACTGGTCTGTAGCGTGAGGCCGGACTTCATTTTGACCTCAGATTTATGTAAGTTAGACCGTTTTTACAAATGCAAAGACTGACTTATTTTAAGTAAAACAACTTAGAATTGTTCAGTCCAGTAAATCCCTTCACATCCTGAAGGTGCTGGAGTCTTACAGACTGGTTTGCTGTCACAGGGTGGAGTTGTGTTTACCAAAGCAGTGGAGCTTGATATCACATCCATCACATGATATCACAGAGCAAACATTCCCACTCCCTCCACAGCTCCGTCTCAAATGAGCTGTCTGTAATGAATATTCAGTTGAACATGATGAGTCTGCGTGGATTTTTATTTTTATTTTACAGGCTGGTGATGTATTCATTTTATGTATTCAGATTTATTTTAGCAGGCTCAAGTTTACACTATTTGTTTAACCCTTGTGGTGATCCCAGACCCTCATTAACAGACACAAACACATATTTAACGTCAGATGTCTGCTAGCAAAAACCCCACATTACTTGTTTTTCGGGTCTTGCACACTGCAAAACAAACTTTTAATGCAACGTTTACCCTCCCAAATCCCAAATGATAAGAGGAGTCCATTAGTTTTAGAGGTCTAACTGACCTGACATGCTGTACATTTACTTTGTCTGTGAAGAACTTTCTGGCAATAAAGGACTATATAGTTGTTCATCCATAGCTCACCTTATGAAGCAAGATATTTCTTTGCTTAATTAATCTAATTACAATATCTTATGCTCATTTTTATGTCACCTTCATCAAATGTGCATGCTCAGTTTGGAGCAAAAGGAGAGGTTTGCACTTAAATACTTTTCTACAGATTGGATTTGAATGAGGCTAGAAGAAAAGACAAAAACATATTTGAAGAAATATTTTCATACAGAAGAGGAGTCTGTGTGATCCCAAACAATCAGGTTGGAAGAGCAAACCTTTTTATGACAAAAATATGAATGTATATTAATCTGTGAGTACCTGCTTCACTGTATTTCAGCCCAACTTTTTCTTCCTTAAGTGGCGGCCAGACGGCTTGTAGGCGACCAGGAGTTCTGTCCTCTCCCTCTGCTGGGGTCGATGCTTCTGACTAGGAGGAGGGGGGGGAGTTTGACATTAGATTTATTACAATCAATTACAAACAGAGCTTCTTTACGCACAGGACAGTATTTCAAACATGGCTCTGGTAAAGCTAGTTGATGCTTTATTTATACACAACTCGTACTTTGCCATGAGGTGATTCTTTCTTCTCCTGCGTCTTGTTGGAGGTTTTGTCGAAAAGCGGTCTAAGCGCATCTTCATCTGCTCTTATCTTCCATCTCACAGCATCCAGGTCCGCCTTCTCAGTTGGGTCCTTCTTCAAAGGCTTTGGGGTGAAAAAAGCTTTGAAGGCACCAAATGCAGCTTCTGCACTGGACACAGAGGGTTTCGTAGACTCAAATGAAACCCCCGCACCCTCCCCTGTTTCAAGTTCTTTCCCCTCACCCTCTTGACTTTCTTCAATCTGGTTCTTCTCATTCTCTTCCTGATCTCCCTCAGCCTCCATTTCCTCCCTTTTCTCTTTCTCATCCCCTCTCTTTTCCTTTGTCAGGAATTGGGAGATCTGGTCCAGGAAGTTCCCTTGAACTTTAGCATCCCTCTGCTTCTCAGGGAAAATGTCCCTCCTCGTTCCTTGAGAGAAAGGTTTGATCTGGGCCACGGTGTCGTGCCCAGGCCCGACTACCCCCTTCCTCAGGACCCTCAGGCCGCTGAAGAGTGCTGGGATCTGGATGTCCTTGTCCGTGGGGGAGACTGGGGTGAAGGTGGCTCTGGTGCAGATGGATCCAGGTGGAGGGTTATTGGCTGCAGATGTTATCAGAATATTTGTTGAAGTGTCTTTGGTGCTGGGAGGATTGTGAGATTGGGCGGAAAAATCTGGAAATGCATCTCTTTTCTCTTCTTCACTGTCCTCCTCTGCACCTGTTCTCTCCTCCTCATCATTATTTTTGAAGCAGGAAGGGCCATCGGTTTGCTCCAATGACGGTGCTACTATGGCTTCAGCCTCTTCCTCAACCGCAGGTCTTGTCCGAGTCACCAATATCACTACATGTTTGGTTTTAGAGGATCTACTTTTCACATATTCCTCAGAGTCAAAACCCACATCTGAAATGGATGCACTTGTGGCAAAATCTTCCTGGCAGAGAACATTTTTGTTGCCTTCTATTCCTCTCTGATTGGCTTCTTCAGCATCATCCTGCGTGACACTGACTGCTGCAACACATTCACAACCTGTATTCGTGCAGTCATTTGAAATGTGTTGAGGCTTTGGTTGCTGAGTCTCCTTCAAGGTAGGTTCACACAGCGAGTTCACGTTTACAGCCACGCTTTGCTGCTCTGTTAGGTTGACATTATTCCGCTCATCTTCCGTCATATCTGAGTCATTTCCTGCTTCTCTCCTACTTATGTCTCCCTCGGATTTAGAAGTTATCTCCTCCCCTACCTGAGGCAATATAATGCCTGATAAGGAGTCTCTACTGTTGTGCACAGCATCTTCAAAACTCATATCCCTATTTTTCTTGAGATTAAAACTCAGCCCAGTGCCTCTTTGCATTGTATCGTCATTGTCCTCCTCTGAGAGGGTCCTGAAAAACTTCAGAATGGCTTTTTGCTCCTCCATCGCTCATAAGTTGCTCATAAGAAAGTGGTGACATTATCCAGAGTGGAGGGAGCAGGAGGTTCTTGAAAAGCTTTTCCCACAATGTCAACATTGTGGTACCTATTTAAACTGCTCATATTTGAGACGTGCAACATTGTGCTATCTTACATTCGAAAAATGGTGTTCAGGCATCTGTATGGCATGCACTCATTTGTATAGCTGATTCCAGGATCATGCAACATCCATTTACTATTAAAATATAATGAGAAAGAAAAGTCAATAAAGGTATATCACAACTTGTGAAAATCCGACCTGTTTCCGCTCCAGTTTGATGAAAAGAAATAGATTTATTTTTCCCCGCTACAACAGCTCCTTCATGTCTTACAGCAGAACTAAATTTCCAGACCTAAAACTGGAAGTTAGTCACTTGGAGCCACCAATAGCAGGGGAGAAATCCACACAGTAATGGAAAAGGGAAACTTTCCAAGCCCCAGCTCCATGGCTCTGCCGGTTAGAGTGACTCAACCATAATTAAAAGTCAGATCCAAGTCCTGGCTTCCAAGTTCTGGCTCCTTTTCCCTCTGGATCCTCTATAGCTTCTGTAGTTTACAGAGCAGCATCTTGGACGACACCCTCCAGATTGTCATCCTGTAATTGGAAGCAGATGGTGACTTAAGCCACTGTGTGTGACAACACCCTGACAGATCCGCGAGGCATTGGGCAAAGAAAGCCACCCAGTACAGATGGAGGGGCACCACACCCAGAGCTGAAGGAGGGTAAACAGCACTGCCAGGGATCACTTGCTAAACGTTATGGCCTGTAAATCCACATTCACAGGGAGGTCGCTCAGCTACCCTGCAGGTACTGAGCAGCACTCTGCTAATCAGGGCGTCTTAGCGGGTCTAGCCCCACCAGCACTGTACTGTTAATCAGCTCACATTACATCAAACGTACACTGTGGAGAGACAGAGACACTCTGTCAGATCATTAGTTGTAAAAAAGTACTGTGTTCAGTGACAATGTTATTGGCTTAGCAGTTTAATGTGTGTATTAACTGTTTTTAATGCATTATATTATAAATAAACTTGCCCTGCTTTGCCGTTATTTTTATGCAATAAACAAACGAACCGATAAAAAATTTGTTTTCAAAATAAAGTGACAATTTATTTCAAGTTGGCGACACAGATCAACACAAAGAAGAAGGCCATAAAAAAGTAACAAAAAAGTAAGAAATATCTAAAAAAAATAAACAAACCTTACAGACCATATTTTCTCAAAACAAAGAATTAAAAGTTAAAATCAAAAAATATAAATGAATGCATAAGCAAACAAATAAATTCTCAAACCAAAGATACACATTGTTCCACAGTCAAGCTGGTGATATCGATCAATACTTAAAATGATAAAATAAATTTAAAAAAATAATAATACAAATATATATAAAACATAGAATTAAGCAGTGTAATATAAAAACAAAACAAAATACAATACAATATCTTAAAGGTGTGATTAAAGATGTGAAAAAAGCCATTTAAAACAGAAAAGTAAGAATATTTCATGTGCTTTACATAGATACAGATACTGGCACTTAATGTATGAGAACTCAGGGACACATTTCAAGCTACATGAGGAAGAGTCTTTTCTATTGCTTTTCTGGATTCCTGAGTTAATAAAATCAAAATGAGACTGTAAACTTCCTCCGTCCCTGGTTCGGGTTATTCTTAGTTCTCAGGTTCCACCCTTATTTGCTTTTATGTTACATTATCACAGCCAGAAGCAGGTAAGTCACATGTTTACTGGATGTTACTTCACTGTTTAACTTTCTCTCATGCCATGAAATAGCATTAGAATCAGAGAGCACACGCACAGCTCTCCTGAGCAAACACACTGGACTGAATCCAGCATAAGGCAGCAGAAATACAGTGTGTGCCTTATACAGTAGATCAACATATCACAATATAGTGTAACTGTGGTAAATTGCTCTTTATTATGAATGGTTATAAATGTAAACTTACCAAATCATTTCTGTTGATGTTGTTGAATTGTCTGGTTTTGGATTCTCCATAACTTTAAAGCTTGTTTGAGTTCAGAGTAGCGTCAGACTGGATATGGTGTTTAAAGAATATGTCCATATTATCTCTTATGATCTTTTCAATGAAAACTCTTTCTTAAATTAAGACTTTTTCTTTTTCTTTTTATGTATGTATGTATGTATATGTATATATGTATGTATATATATATATATGTATGTATGTATGTATGTATGTATGTATGTATATATATATATATATATATATAAATATATATGTATATGTATGTATGTATGTATGTATGTATGTATATATATATATATATATGCATTAATTATATGACATGTATTATTATTATTATTATTATTATTATTATTGTCTATGTTCCTCATGCAATGTGTTACCTTAGGGTGAAAAATGTTCACAATGGTCAAATATGAATTTTGTCTCAACTCTCAGCTCCACACACTCATGTGTACAGAGGGAAAGAGGTTAAACTACCATTTCATGCTAATACAGATACCATTGCTTATACAATGCACCTACAGAGTCGCATTAAATCCCTTCTGTTATTTAACAACAAGGAACTCTTTGTCACACACACACACACACACACTGTATGAGGCTTTTCTTTAACCTGAATCCACAGGACTGTGAAGCAAGAGACCGGATTCCACTGTAGTGTGAATATGTAGGTTAATGATGATGGAATATTATATTATATATATTGTGGTCTGGATTACTTTGGCTCACCATCATGAGCCAATCATCTGCAAGTTGTCTTTTCAGCTAATTTAAGTGTCATATGCTCAGATGAAAAAACTGCTGACTTTTAGGTTGTGGTAATACTTTAGACTCCCAGACCAGCCAGCATAACACAGATAAAGTCTTCAAAACAACTCACCCAGAACTCCGGTGGGTGAGGCGTGGATGTCGGTGTATCAATGATGTCATCCTCAGGAGCAGTGATGCGCAGGAAGTCGATGTGTTTCGGTCTGGAGGGATGAGAAAGTGACTTGCAGAAGAAGAGAGACTCCTCCACCTCCTGCAGCCAGATCTTCTCCTGTCTCTGCAGAGCCTCATCTGGGGGGAGAGGAGTCAAATCACCATCAGAGCAGAATCATTATTTTTTCACACTTTAAGTAAAAGTGGCCAAAAAACAGCATCAAAACACTGAATATGATATTTCTTTGAGCTCTGATTTGGGCACCTTTTTACATGTGGTCTTCCATCTGGCACATATCTGATATACAGTCGGAAGTGTCATTAAAAGTCTATAGTATTTCAATATCAAAGTGCAACAGCAGCTGGTGCCTCTGAAAAAAAGAAAAGAGGGAAAATGCTTTCCACACATGAATCTGCGCCCATGGCTAGGACTGTTAATTAACTTGCCTTTAAACCAACCAAACTAAATCAAATGAATGAACACTGAGATCTTTGAGTGATTCCCCAGACCTGCAGTGAATCTTCTTGGGTTATGCTACAGTGTCACCATGAGGATATAAGACAGAACTTCAGCTATAAATGAATAGAAAAAAACTCTTAAATGTTTGCAGCTCAAAAGGAGCAAAAAGCACCACCAGCATGCTGGTTGTCACACTCAGCTTTATTTGACTGTTTTATTAACTTGTTTAACTGTTTGATATGATTCTTTGCTTTCCACTTTTGACTCGTGGCCAATGATTAATCCATCGTCCTCTAGTCAGTGGACACCTGTTGAGATGTGTTTATAATGTGATGCTTGTGGAAATGTTTTAAGCCGGATAAAGAACTATAACTGATCAACTACCAGCAATCTCGGTTATGCCAGTATCATTGCTAAGCATAGTAAAAACACACATTCTAATCTGATAGTAAAGAATAATAAACTAAACAGACACGAAAGCAGAGTCTGAACCCTGAAAGCTGCTCTGAAGATGCACAACTTTAGCTCACCTGTCACAATAAATGCATGCATATGCAACAACATACATGAGAGCAGATTCAGCTATTTATAGTGTTTTATTAAGCATTGACGTCCCTATCAGTTACCTGCTATACTGTATGGATGATGATGTTCCAACTTTATTTGGATATATATTTAAGTATGCAAACTATCAATGTATCTTTTTCTTTTCAACAATCACCTTTCTAAGTTGTAATGTGATGAAAGGCAGCTCGATCTTGTTTTCTTTCACTTCCTGCATCCAGATTTTCTCCATTTATTGCCGAGCTGGTCACACAGTCCTCTCTCTATCGTTTGGGTAAAGAGAGGAAGCTATTCTGTAGTAAATCCATCTGTATCATTTCAGAGTAGAGCGCCAACAGAGATGATAGTTGTGGAACTTTCAGCGGACACATGACGGTCCTCAAAGCCAGATTAAACAGTTTATGGAAACGTGTTATCTGTCCTCCATTTGACCACACTGAAGAGAACACTGGGTTTTGAGAATAAAACCCTCCAAAGGCTCTGCATGTCTTTCTTCCTCTCGCTCTAATCACCACTCTCTAAAGATGTGTTGTATTTCACAAAGTGAACTCAAGCTATCATTTCTATACATTAATTATATACAGCAGCTTCAAGAGTGCTCAATTATTCCACAGCTCTTCATTGAAGCAACCTGATGTTTTATTACAACTCGAAACTCCACCATTTTATCAAATATGAAGAATTGAGATGTCATCATCGTGCATCATTTTGACCAACTTTCCAAAAACGATCTAAAACATCCCACAAATGTATGGGTTCACTTCTAGAAATGAAAATGAGGTTCTGTGGCAGACCCAGAGGAAGGTTGCCATTTTTTGAACTGTAAATTCAATCAGAAAGACGCTCCAACATGCATTCCTCATGAATGATTGTGTCTATGGAGTGTTTAGAGATGGACAAACCAGAGAAACAAAATGTCCTTATCATGTACCATAAGAGGCATAGAGAGGTATGAGAGGTATGTGCAACTACAGTGCAACCTTTTCTTTTCTTGTCATTGATCCAGTGAAGTGTTTAACGTTTGCATTCATCTACAAAGAAACACACACACACACACACACACACACACACACACACACACACACACACACAATTTGTCTTGCTGCTCTTTAAATGGAAACTCTGGTTGTCTCAGGTCAGTGCAAGTGCAGGACTACGAGCTATATCCACATCAGGTGCTCACTGGTACATCATGCCTGAGCTAACACACACACACACACACACACACACACACACACACACACACACACACGTGGTGGTATGTCATATCAGCAAGGGGTCATTATTTACAGACTACCACACATCCTTCCAGTCTGCTTCAGCAGCTGTGGTAAAGAACTGTGCATGTGTGTGTGTGTGTGTGTGCGTGTGTCAGTGGGTGTGTATATGTGGGTGAGAGAGTCAGACTACACTCAGCATGTACCACCTTAAAGACATCTGCTCTTCTTCCTCCTCTGTTCACTTCACTAACAGCCACTAAAAGTCAACGTCATTCTGTTTCTTTCTCTCTAAAGGTATTCTGTCCTCCTTAACCCACCGTACACTGACTCACCATGAAGCACACAATGAAGTTACAAGAACGGCTAAATCCTTTAAAATACTTCATAGAATCCTGCATACTAGTAAACTGAATCTGAAACGAACCAATTGAGTCAACTCTGGAAAAAATATTGTAACATCCTGTCGGGCTCAATGAAATGAGTACGATTTCTCTGTACTCACCTTTCTCTGTACTTTTACTCTATAATACTTCAAGAAAACTTCAATATCTTAATGATATGTTGGTTTTCAACCAGAGGTGAAACCAAGTCATTGTTTTGCACGTCACAAGTCCCAAGAACTAAACTTTGAGTTTGGAGTCCTAAATACGTCTTATATCACTCTCTCCACCAAATGTAATCCCATTTTAACAACAGAGTAATAGTATATTACATTTACATAAATCATGAATGGTTTTTAAATGACTGAACTTAATCATTAAAAAAAGATCTGGGGATTTAAGTGTTGGCTTGCTGGGAATGAATAGTGGTGGTTCAGGAAATGAATTGATTTGCGGGCACACTTTTAATCTCTGGGCTTAGAGGAAGGTATCAGTCAAAAGGCTCAAGTCTAAGTGAAGTCACAAGTCAATGATGTTTAAGTCCAAGTCGAGTTGCAAGTCTTCCGATTATTGAGTCTAAAGTCATCAACTTTTTGACTTGAGTCTGACTCGAGTCCAAATCATGTGACTCCATTCCACACCTCTGCTATCAATCAAAAACAATTTGATCACAAAGCTTCTAACTGATGCCACTATTTGCCTTTTTTATTTTTTTTACTGTATTTCATTTAGACAATGTCCTGCTGATGTAGATCATGTGATGCAATCAAAAGCTCCTAGCAGCTGCTAAATAGACTTTGTGGTGAGACAATAGAGTTAGTAAAACTGTGACATAATGTGACCATATCATCATATTTTGATGCATCTGAACGTTGATAGACAATAATATCGAGTTATTGCCCAGACCTATGTGACTCGTTGTTGTTGTAGCATGATTAACATCATTACCTGAAAAGAGTAGATCATCTTGACTGGTCTCTGTCTCACCAGAGCATCTGCACCTCAGTATCTGGTTCTGTTCCCTCTTCCTGCTATTCTTCTGGTCATTTCCTGTCCCACCACGTTCTGCAGCCCCCTGAGGGAATAAACTGTCTTCAACCGAGCTTCTCCACCTTACGTGACGCTCACAGGTGTCTTGTTCCTGCTGCTCGGTCCGGCTCCGAGGCAGAGAGCACTCGCTGGACAGACTGGACGGGAATAGAGGCGACAGGATGGGAGACATGCTTTCAAAGTTGCTCGATGATCTCGGAGAAAAATCCAGGAGTGCAGACGGAGACGGCGAAGGTGAGAGAGAGGGTGAGGAATTATTTGGCACAGTAGAGGCGAAGTGGTGAGAGTATGACGGTAGGTTTGGGGGCCTTCTCGTTGATCCTTCAAGGTTTGGCTTATAAGACGTTTTCTTGTTCTCTGTGAAGGCTTCACTCTCCGCTTTTGCTGCCTCCATCTTCAGGACCTGACGCAGACTCTGACTCAGAGCTTCGCCCAGAGCTTGAAGCTCCTCAACCAGCAGAGGCTCGTCTTCATTGCACCCCTTGTTCTGGGTCTCACCAAAGCATCCATCTGAGATAAACTGAGCCTCATCCCTCCCGTCGCTGCCTTCTTTGATCCAGTCCGAACTGGTGACACTCACCCGACGTATGATCCCCTCCACCTCCTCAATCTTGCCCATTACACGCTGTGCTGCAGCCTTCTCCTCGTACCACCATTGAGAGGACTTATCCTCTACACCTCCTGCCTTCTTTTCTTCATTTGCATCTCTTACTGCCTTGAAGATCTTGGCTTTTTGAGTATTCCTGGCAGTGCCTTCTGTCTTCATAGTGGGGGGGGTATATGTAGAGGACACATCATTGTCATATTCAGAGAGGTCTGTGTCAGAGTCAGGGAGAGCACATTCTTCCTTCACTGAAAAGCCCTCTCTTTTTTGGTTGAAAGATGCAGACAAGGCATCAGGCAGCTTCACTCTCCACTTTGGCTTTAACTCCTGCTGACTCCGGTTTCTCTCCTCCAACGATGAAACTCTTTCTTTTCCCGTAACTCTTTTTCTCTGAGCGGCAGGAGCGCACATCATCGGCCCCACTTCCTCAAAGTCCCACACCTCAAAAGTAGGAGAGCTCGTCATGGTGACTTTTGTCAGCCTATTCGCCTTGGGAGGCGCCCGTTGAGTCCCAGGTGTCGTCTTGAGGTTGTGCTGAAAGCCGCCGGAGTAAACGAGACCCTCAACTCTCCTCCTTCTTTTCCGAGGAATCTGTAGTCTGGGGGATTTCGGTAAAGCATCCCGACTCTCTGTGTAACCATGAAGGTTCTGTTTATTCTTGGTACTCTGTTGGTTGCCCATGCTCATTGAAGTCTGGCACTCCAAACACAACGGGAACAACTCTGTGGGCCAGAACTCAGAGGAGTCATCCAACACTTTCAGTTTTTCTTTCAAGTCCGAAAGTACAAATTTGTCTGCTTGGCCCTGCTTCGCTGCTCCAGCTGGACCCTCCTCCCTGTAGTTTGAGGTTAGTCCTCCTTGGTGCTTCAGAGGGGCTTTAAAGGGGGGAACTGGGCCACTGCAGTGGGAGAGGGATGGACTCACACAGATCCTCTCGCTGACCGGGACGTAGAGGTTTAAGGTAGCGCGAGTGCCCTCCATGATGTGATTTATTTGATTACCACAGATAAAGCAGGAGACGAGTCCTTTGCAGCAGAAATGGATTCTTTGGAGCGGTTAGACCACTGGACAACAACATGAATCCTAACAAATAAAGATTCAAAGTTCATTTCACTCCTGTTTTAAATGAGTGCATATGCATGAATAAAAAAAAACGAGGCAGCTCTACTGAAGATGAAGTCTCTGCATTTAATAACTAATATCCTTAGATATCACAATTTCCATTCTATATTTATTAATACTTCCACTCTACTACATTTTGGTAGTCAATATTGTACTCTACTGTATATTTTGCAAATTCAAATTATTTAGCATAATATGATCAACTATTACTTAAATGGATTATCATGGATTAAGTTACAGTACAAGGCAGAATATGAAATCATTACAATTGGCCCCACCTTTACCAGCTGCAATATTAGTGATACTCGCATATTCATCCATCACTAATTATGTTGTTAAATGTTTACTTTTGGCACTTTAAATATATTTGGGTTGCTAATACTTGCACTTGAATGCTGGACTTTTACTTGAAACAGATTATTTTGACATTGTAGTATTGCATCTTTTACTTAAATAAAAGTACTTCCACGCTTACATTATCACCGTTTAACTTGACAAAGTTACTAAACAATCTCAGCACATCTAAACACAACTAAAACAAAGTACTAAAACTAGTTTTTTAGAAAACGTCTTATTGACTATGCTTTAAGAAAAAAAAATTTGGCTAATATTCACATTCTTTTGAAACTTTATCATATGAAACTCGTAACTGTCTCATCTCTCCGTGCAGCAGCAGGTTTCTCCTCTGCTGCAGCGACCCTCAGGTGACAGAAGACAGCTCCCTGCACACTGAAGTGACATGAACAGGTTGCATCCAATCAGCGCTGCTCGTATGAATTCTAGAGACTCCTATTGGTTCCTCAGATAAGATTCACTACCCCTAATCCTTTGGCTATTGTCAGGTGCTGTAGCGATCATGTAAACAAACAGACGGGGCTTAGTGAGGATTTCCCCGTAATCATGCAATCCATTTGACTTTAGTTTAGGGTTACTCAAAAAAAAAAGGCTGTAAATGAGCTTAAGGCTAATTGTGCATCCTCTGTTCATATTGTTGTTGTTGTTTTTTTTAAATCAGACATATTTCTATTGCATAATATTTCTTAAATGGTAAAACATGAACATAAAACTCAGATTCTGGTTTGATTTCTGTAGTTTGGCAAGTATACACAGTGAATATGTCCACTAGATGTCAGCGATGTGCTAGCAGGAATCTCGATCTGGAGCTGATTCTTCTTGTGTGTCCCCTGATCATTGAATGAGACCATATGAATTGAACAAATGGACACCTGACAGATGACAATTAGGCTTTGCTCTGTGTAGAAACTGACGTTAAAGGTCGATACAATCAAGCGCGATCATTTGGATGGATGGATGGATTATCTGTTCATAATCTGGACTGCGTATGCATGACCTTTAGTATGAGTGAAATATTTTAGATGGCCTTTACAGTATGAGATTCGAAGTTGAAACTATAACTCTCTTGATAAATCTGCTTTTAATTTATTAAAAAGGAGAAACAATGTGTCTTTACATTGTACAGTCAAGTTAATGGAGTTAGTTTCTGTGCAACTAGAGGCTTTACGGTTAACAATAGACTCAGTGGTAGTTCTTATAGCTAATTTCAAATGACATAACTTCTAGCCGAACTGATTACTTTTATACAGTGCAATAAAAACAGACATTTGGGCCAACTTAACCATACAAATGATCTGTTTATCACTTCACTTTCTCCTAAATGAATAAGCAAAGGAAGCATGTAAAGTAAGTAAATAAGGAAGTGATGATTAAGCACAAATTTAAGTTGGGAAATATGCATTTAAGCAAGCCAGTAAGTAGCCAATGCTTGGTAAGCAACGAACAAGCAAGTTTTGTGAGAGTTGCTTTTCCTCCCAGGATCAAAAACAAACAATGAAAATATATGACCATGAACTAAAATTGCATCGCAAGTGTGTAGTTTTCAGGCGTATGAACGGGTGAGGTGGGTGCAAAACAGAGAGCATTCATAACTTTATATTCGGCCCCACTGCTGCCATTCATCTGACCACCATGCGTCATTGTCAGACCGGCAGCCGTCGAAACTGCTGACTCGATTTTTTTGCAAAGGGGGTTTCACCACAAACCATTTTTAAAAAGTACAGCGGTAATATCTGAGGTCCTAAGCATCATCACCGGTTGAGCAGCATCACCACCACCGGGGGTTCGTTCTCTGATGCCCCGGGTCCGTCCGTCCGCACTGCTGCTGCTGTGCAGCGTCGGGGCGCAGGGAGGAGGAGGAGGGTGGGGAAGAGGAGGAGGAGGAGGAGGAGGGGGGGGCTTGGCCGGGCTGCCCTATATGGCTGTGGATGAGCTGTATGCTAATATCGGCTTGAGAGGCACAGCATCGCGTTTCTGCCGGCAGTCAGTGGTGGCTTCCAGAGTCTGAGCAGGCTCCTTCACAGCCATGGCTGAGGGCGGAGAAGGGGAAGACGAGATCCAGTTCTTGAGAACTGTAAGTAAAGACAGTTTCCACGGTGCGTGCTGCTGAGCCGTTTCATAGCGTGCGCCTTTTCCTTTCGCCAATTAACACCCAGAGGCGGCAGACTGCACGTCAATTAAGTAAAGCCCCGATCCAAGTTGGATTATTGTGGAAGTTTTTGGGAAGAAAATGCATCGTCAGTGGTTAATTTTGAGTTTGCTTATGCATGAATGATGATTTGATGATGGAAGTATCGCCGCAGGTTGCACGCTGCACCTCGCGGCCACCGGGCACACCTGTCGACAGGACTCTTGATGTGGGTGACCTCAATGAGACAACCCGTCTGCTGGTGCAAGGGCTAAAATGACTTCACACTCTCTTGCCATTTCGTAAGACATGCCCCTTCTCGCCCCCCCCATGTCGCGTTGTGATCCGTTTTGTTTTTCTCGGGAACGTCTTGTGCAAAAAAGATATTTTCCTCCTCGGAGAGAAGCGTTTCGATAAGTTGTGCTCACACACCCAAGCCACCCTCTGCTTATTACTATTTTAGTTGTTTTGACGCAGATCGCTTATGTTGCTGCTGCTCTACGTGGATATGCAGAGCAGTTATCCTTGTAAATGATATCACAGCTTGTATGTTGTGGTGGTGGTGACTCGGGTTTTGCATGAAGAGCAATATGATTTATGACACTTGCAACATGCTCAGCAGGGATGTTTACCAAGTTTCATGCACTGCATTTGATTTGAATTTTTAAAGCAACTTTTCCTTTTGTCATAGCTGTTTGTTTTCAAGTTATTCGCTGGTTGAAATCTGTTGTTTTCCGCTATCTAAATAATACATGTATTGAGATTTAGATCTCAGGACTACACCTGCGGTTTTGCACGTTTAAGCCAATTTGCTACAAATCACTCGTACTTTTAAATCGGTAACCATTATACAAACAATGTGGCTGTGATTTGGAAATGTGGATTTGCAGTGTTTTGCTAATGGAATTCATTTTTGTACGATATGAAAAACCTACTGTAGTAGTCCACTCTTGGAACTTGTTTGAGTTGTGTAACCCATCACAGTGTACAGCAAGTTAAATAGTTTCAGTAAGGTCATGCATGTGATGCACAGGTTTTTACAGTGCGCTGACAGATTGCGTACAGACATAAATGGAAGCCAATGGCTGCTTAAAACTGTAGGAGACATATGCAAAACAACAGAGATATTCCAGCAATTTAGCATAATACTTCCATAAAGTTTGGGGGCTTTTGAGCAGTAACGGCAGAGGCCAAGATATCCCGACTTTCAGCACCTAGTGGTTAGTTCCTTGATCCTCATTTCCCATAATGCAACTTGATATCTTCTCTCATTAGACCCTCTTGCCTGGTGAACGTTAACAGAATAAGACTCAAGTTTTAAGTCTGGTTTTACTCGTCGTGAAGTATTACAATCTATATTCATGAAATGTGACTCATAAATGAACTATAGATGCTGGTTTGGTCCTTTTTACAAGTGACGTTCTCCATTGATGTCTATTTGGCTGAACGCCGGACACCAGTGTACTCCTCTCTCAGGGCTTTGAGATGTTGACATACACAGTATTATTAATGTATATACAGTATAATCCCTGTGAAGGCTTGGTTGGTTGTTAGTGGTAGGCGGGACCCTTAACAGCTCCCACTATTTGTGATGCCAGTGATCTGCTGACCCCACGCCTCAGATTCGACTGTCACAATGACATCCTGGTAATTTGATGACAACAGCGGTTTGAGAGGAGCGGGGTTCCCCTGAGCTCCTCAGAACCTTGTTATCAAACCTCAGTGGTGAGAGAAACGTTTCCTCACACAAAGCCCTAAAATGGGAGCGATAATTGAAATGCAATACAATCTGTTGAACATTATGTTATAAGCCTGAGTACAACTGGCAGGTCTTTTTGTTTAATTTTTTGGAAAGAAAACAGTTGCAGGACAAAATGTGGTAGGATTTGTAGCTGTTGTTGGGTTTTCTACTTTTTCCAAGTCAGATGTTTATAAGAAATAAAATGTCAAAGTCTCCTGCTATTGGAGACGGCTGTCAGGTGTTGACAGAAGTCCTGACGTGATTCAATTTCAGCACGGTCACGACCTCACCTTGCTGTTGATGTGTAACGTTGGGGAAAGCTGGCTGCGATAAGTGGAGCACTGTCAAAGGAAACTGAGGAAAATGTTACACCTCTACTGCAAGATGAAGACCGCAGGCCTTGCTGTAACTTTATAGACCGACGCCGACGCTGATAATGGAGATGCAAAGGTTTAAATTAGTGGCAGAACAACTCGCAGCGCATTGGAATTCTTTGCTTTCATATTATTTATGCAGGAATCAGAAAATGTGCAAGTCATTATCTCAGTACGCCAATTGCAGTGTTAGAAGAACACTTAATGTGACTATCAGATGATGATGTGTGTTCAGTGTTCACCTGTGTTATTTGTTGTACTGCTACTTATTGGTTGTGTTGCTGTGTGAAATAATTTATAATAATAATGATTTAATACAAAGAAGAAATATCAACTTGCTTCTTCACTGAAGAACCACCGTGTCATCGTCGGCTGAATACTGTTCAACCCGGTAATTGTCATGCTATATTGGAAATATAAGTATTTCTATGTTTTGGAGCTTAAACTAACCGCTCTCCCACAGATAGTGAATGCCCTATCATAGCTTAGCAACGGCATGCAAAGCTTTGGATTTCTCTACATGCTGAAGAGGTTTGCATGAGGTATCAGTGAGAGCGATATTCAGCGAAGGAGTTAAGACGTTGATTTAAAAATTTAAAACATAACATTTTTCCTGCTGTAATGTGTTTGAATCAGGGAAAGCACCAGGAATCAGTGGTATAGCCATTTAAATCAAAAGTCCTTTGATATAGTTAGACAAACATTCATTTCTTTTTTTTATTTCTCCTGTTGTATAATTGTCTGGTTCCCAGAAACCTATCTCCTCGATACTTAAGCAGGAACCCAGTGGCCAATTTAAGAATCCACTTCAATGTCATGATGCTAAAATACTTGCTAAATGTGTAGCTCATAGACTGAAGAGCGTGCAGGCAGGAATTATCAGGCTCGTCACATCGAAGATAATGTTCGACAGTTGTTGTGAAATTATGAGTTGAATTGGGGGGGGGGGGATAAAAGGGTACATTGTTTTTGCTGATTTGGAGAAAAAGTCCTACGTATAGATTTTATGTTTAATTGGCTAGAAATTAGAAGTCTGCTGTTGTTGACTTCTGTCTGAAATCAAAGACCCATTGTTTATAAAATGACTGGGACTCAACTGTGGTACGTTTCCAGCTGTCATTGCAAACTGCACATCCATGAGAATAGAAAGCTAGTCGGGTGTAGCCACAGTCACTAAGTGGGGTTAAACTAAAGGCCAGGCTTTTTTTTGTTCTGCACTTGTTACAGATATTAGGTTTAATTTAAACTCTGCTGTCACTATTGTACCTTTTTTTTAAAACCAGGTGATTGAGGCCTGCAGTCCGCCAGTAGCTCCTCGGGGCTTATTTGGAGTTTATGTTGTTTTGGAAGCCTTCTGCATACCAAGACGGGGGTTTAAATTTAGCCTGATGATGCTTCTACAGCACATACAGCTCTGCTCCCCTGGCACTAAGCGACACCCAGGGAACAGCTTGAGTTGAGGCAGCACAAGACCAGTGACTCTTTAACACCATGTTTATCGGGATAAAGTAGCATTTAGAAATCAAGTGCTTGAAACCACACAGTACTATACAGCATTTTCTTAAGCTTACTACGTCAAAGTGATAGACAGTGTCTCTGAGAGTTGCACTAAATCTAGTGATAATGTGGTACAACTTGTTAAATTATCATAGATAAATAATCTATTACTTAAGGTTTAACCGATGGCATAGCTGTTGATCACACATAGAGTACGTCCAATAGTTGTGTAATGCACATAGACGGCTAGAGAAGATTGAAGTCACATTTGTTGAACAATGGTAATCTGAATGGTTGAGAATCGTTGTTGAAATAGGTTTTTGATCTTAAATCAAGTGATGAAGAGTATAATCTTATTTTTTTGTTGATTGTTGTGATGATTGGTTGAGCTCCTCTGATGTAAATGGTTGGAAGAGTGGAGTCAAGTGTCGGTGAAAATGAAGAGGAGGAAATACAAACGTTACTGTGCCAGACAACTAACCAAGAAAATAGTACGGCAATATTTATTTAAGTTTTTCTTTCTTTAAAAAAATAAAAAATAAATAACATTTAAGAGTTTAAACTGGTTTACTAGACACATTTAAATAAAGACAAAGAGGCCCAATGGTTTGATATTAATAATTTATCTCCATGGACAATCCTGTTTTCTACTGTTTCCCTTCAAATGTAGGCGATGAGGGAACAATGCGTTTGATTTTGACACCAAAGATAGTGGTTTGTATCCTTTTGTCTTTTAATTTTTTTACGGTAGATTTATCTTCATGCTTTAAGTTATTGATGTTTAGTTTCCACAAGAAACCTTTTGTAAGAGAAACGTTTGACAAAAGTTATTTTTTTTTTTGTCAAGTTCAAAAATTGTCTGACCTTCTAGGACCCGAGAGCCCCCCACGGGGGGCTGTTTTAGAGTGTGCAGCATTCAGCGTGTCGTAGAAAGCATTTTTCATAAAGAAATGTGATTATTGCTCCAGACATATTAAATATCGCATTAACGGGAAAAGTCCGAGCAACATCATCATACCAGCCATTGTAAACACTGCAAACACAATTATACATGAACTAATATCATATCTGGAAGATATCTAGAAGATTTGCCACAATTATGGCCAAAAATCGACGACCTATGCTCACTCTATGGCTCTCTCATCACGGAGCAGGATCGCACATGGCGGATGAACACATGCAGGAGGGGCACAATTCGACCCGGAAATGCACAGCGGCATCCAAATTACTCTCTTTCAAACCGTTCAAAAGTTATGGGTATGCATGCCAACATCAGCAGGTCACGAGGAAAACAAATTGGGTAAAAAAAACAACTTGCGTTTTGGCGATGAAAAACGGATTTATTCGAGCCGATTTTTGCACAGCTCTGCCCGCCATGTTCTGCTGCATGTCTGAGTGAGATCAATGCGCTGGCGGAATGAATCACAAAATGGCAGACGATTCTGTGGGGTGGAGCAATCCATGTAGAGAGGGGGGTTCGCCCAGCATTTTGCGATTTTTAGTCAGTAAACAGACCCGGATACGATCAAACACCCCTGCATGGCTCCCGTTGGACTATCCCGCATCTAAAAATGTCTCACACGAGTAAATTGGCCTTACCAGGGTCACATAGACACACATTATGAGCCATTTATTGTTATGAATGACAGATATGACACATCATAACTGCTCAAAATGGTGTCAAGCTGATTTATTAGGATTATTGAACACTCTTAGTGATAAGAAAAGTGAATATATAGTTAATATTTAGTTATATAGTATATAAAATTAGTATACAGCAATGCAACAGCTGGTTCCGAAAATCAAAATTTAGATTTTCATGACCATTTATGCTGGCCTGCTTCACTCAATCGAAGTAAAATATGTTGTGGGGACATGTAAAACGTGTTGTTCTATGACTGTGGCGTGGTTTTAGGCTTGCAGCTGCATTATTGAAAAAAAAAAAAAAAAAAAGTTCAATACAAGTGCTTTTTTTCAGGCGAACCTAGAAATTTTTCAATTTGAGCTGTGCCATAAGTGTATCAGTTATTAACCAGTAACGTATACACAATATTTACACAATTCAACACATCTCACAAGTGTTACCAGTATTCTGGCATCAAAATTATTAAAATAGACCTTGTAGTTAGAGCTCGGGTCTCTCTTGAGTATGGCTATGCAATTTTCGAGCAGAGGCCTAAAAATAGGGCTAGGGTCCTATGAGTTTAGGTTGTTCTTGGGCGTTTCATCAAAATACATGAATATCATCAGCCTGACCGTTGAAATGTTGGAATCTTAAAAACATTTTTTGTGGATTTCTCGTCACCGTGGGCTTAAAACAATACACTACATTCTCTACCTTGAAAACAGCAGCTGACTAAATAATCTCGCCTCTAAAGGTCCATTTAGTGGCCGCTCTGGAGCTTTTGATCATATCACATGAGATTCAGTAACAATGAAGTTTTTGGTGATAATGTTCAGTATGATTGAATACAAAAATATCACCTTGGAGACACGGCTTCCAAAACCTCTTAAAAATAGTTTGATATCAAGACGCCTAAGTAGAAGTTATACTGTAGGAGCACCATGGACTTGGAATTTCTTTGCGCAAAGAAAATCTTCACCATCTCAGAGTCCTCCAGTCATCATTCCAGCATGCAACATTTACTATATTGGGCTAGTCGACGCCCTTGCAAAGTTTGCCTCTTGAATGAGAGCTGGAAAGAGAGACCGAGAGAGAGGCAGCGTTAGCCTGCGGCCTCTGGTGAACCTCCCTCTGGTGGATTTCAATTGAATGGGAAGGATTTCCTCTGTATTGATTGAGCAGGCTGTGATGGCAAAGCAACGGCGTGTTCTTTGGCAGCTCCTGCTCTCTCCAGTCGTGAGCGCTGAAGGGCATTAAGTCTGCTGCCACCCCCATCGTTTAAACAACCTTGATGTAAAGGGGGCAGGACCTTACATCACTAATACTCTTTGTTGCTGTTTAATGTGTGAGGGGTTTGACCTTGTTTGAAGATTCGTGAGCACTAGTTTCAGAAGAAGATTAACAAATTGAGAGTAAATACTGAACAATTTGTTTTGGCCCCAAATCAACATGGAGTTATTCTCTTGCATTGAGAAAATCATTCTGTGCTCTTTTGTTTTCCAGAGAGACGACTGTCTTATCTTTGCATTATTCTACGTCTTAAACCTTGGACTGGTGTTGTAAAGCTTATAAAATACCCATGAATGATGAAAGTGATGAATGCTCTTTGTCATTTCGGCTAGGTTTGTCCATGTGTTCATTCCTAAAATCATCTATCGAAATGTAACAGGATATAAGTTACCGATGTGTTTCTACTTGGCCTATGAATTATTTTGCCTTGAAAACAGTCGATTTATTTAAATAAATAAACCTTATACATTCAAAGTCCATTCCTCATTTAAATGATTGTCTCTAAATGCACTTACTCTGCAATATAATTCCTTTCCGTTTGCATCATAATAATCTGAAATCTGAAACTTAATTTGAACTTGATGTGTCAGTTTCAGCAGGAATGATGCAGTGCAGTGTGTTGTTGTGGTGGTCCAGAGTTGGCACTAGAATTATATTAAGAGCAGCAGAGTGAATGACTCTCAACTCACATAATTACCTTCATTAATCAATAGAGGACTGAAAGAGGTGCAGACGTGAGCCTCTTGCTGGTTTAAGTGTCCCCTAGGTCAGTGTTTTTCAACCTTTTCTGAGCCGCGGCACATTTTTTACATTAAAAAGATCCCGCGGCACACCAACAACCAAAAACGTTACAAAATGACACATTTTAGCATAACACAACATATATGCCAGGGGTGTCAAACTCAATCACAGAGAGGACCAAAATAAGAAATTGTGACTATGTTGAGGGCCAAACAGGGTCAACATTTAATAAACAGGATAGAAGGGATATTGGACAAAGTGGAAAAAGAATACATGTTTAGGTAGGCTGCATTATTGTATGCATACCAGAGCCGGATGTTTGGCATCTTTTCTTGGCTGCCAGTTCATTAATATCAGGGGTTAGGTTCTGTGGAAACCCTCACGATGGAGTGAAGGTGCATCAGTGAGACAACTCCTGTGTGGGTTTTTGTTCATCTTCATCACAGAGAACAGCTGCTCACACAGGTATGTGCTCCCAAACATGCAGAGCAGCATGTAGGCGGTACACTGGAGGTCTATCAGCTCCACGGGTGCTCTTTCCACGTCAACTGCAAACGCATTGCTGAGCAGTTCAAATTTAAATTTCTGAGCTGCAAAGTCGGTAAATCGCCCAGTGATCTTTGTGCCAAGTGCGCGCAGTTTATCAGCAAAATGCGCAGTCGGGAACACATGGAGACCTTTACTGCATCACACATGTCTGTGATCACACGTCCCCGTCCCTGGAGCTGGAGGTTTAGCGCAGTGAGATGCTTCGTTATGTCTCACATAAAGCCAGCTCACATCGCCACTTTTCGTCCCAGAGCTCTGTAGTGTGGCGGGCCAGTTATGATAAACATATGATATTTTCTGGCGGGCCGTTGTACCGAGAGGCCGGATATATGCTGACAATTTAATGACAAGTCTCTAAATGTGTTGATCCTTAGGCTTTCCATCTGGTTTATTTTGTCCAGGGCCCACTTCAGAGTCAGCATTTTTACTTTTCAAATATTTCTCCGCAACCTCTCCCGCGCGTCATTTCATTCTACTGTCCTAAATGAACACGGTCATTACTGCGCTACCTACTACCCCCCACTGGCATGGGAGAGTATTTATTACTTAGCCAGACACTATATTGCAGCTCAGATGCTCAACAATGGCAAAGCATTTGCAACAACAACTAAATAATATTTTATTGGACTCATTAAGTGAAATTGGACATTTTCCCACGGCACACTTGGCGATCTCTCACGGCAAACTGGTGTGCCGCGGCGCAGCGGTTGGAAATCGCTACCCTAGGTCACTTGGTTCATTTTCATTTAACACCTGGTTGAATTTGTTATCGGCTCTGTGGCCATACTGGTTTTGTTCTTAAGAGCAGTTAGCGTTGTTTGTAGCCTTTATTAATCCAACTTAAGGAATGTGTATTTTCTCAATCAGCCCCTTGCTGAATGTAAAGGGATCCTAGATGAACACATTCGTTTCTACCACAGTTTGAACAGTCTTGGTGGTTTCGTATGAGAAATATTTCATATGTTTTGCTTTCTGCTAGTTTGAAGCCGACGGGTCTCAGTTGGAAATCAAAAAGATGATGTCACTTACTTTCGTGCACCGATCAGACCTTGGCAACATTTGAATCGCAATCTGATGAAAGTTGGACAGCAGATACTTTATAATAAAAACAAAGCTATTTGCCTATTTAGAAGTGAATATTCAATGTTGTAGAGAAAAACTTGAACCTGCAATATATGATCTTTTTGGTCACTTGGAGGCAACGTAAATAAGCTGTGAACACAACACTGATGTATCAGAGTCGATACGGCGAACTTGTTAGCAACAGTTTCGTATTATTCAGCAGTTATGGAGAAACTATATCCTTTAATTGGTACTGTGTTTGAGTCTACTTGATGATAAATGTAATAATAGTATTTTTTTTTTTTTTTGCTGAAAACCATGTTATGAGAATGAACCTAAGCAGTAAAGTTATGGGCCGGACAGCAAAACAATGAGCTGAAACTGTCACAGTGTTTTCACATTGTCATTAGGAGACATTGTTATCGTAAGGATTTAGGCCCTTTTAAGATTTAAAGTTCATTTGTTTTAATTTGCAGTGTATGAAAGCTCTTTTACAGGATCGCCTTGCTTGCAGTCAATGGAGAGCTCTGTTGGTGCAGTTGGTTGCTAAGAGCCTTGCTCAAGGGCACCTTATAGTAATGATAAGGGGAGGATCAAGTAGTCAATCAATTCACAACCCAATTTTCTTGCTGCTAAGAAATGATCCATTGTTTAGATTACTGATCCCATTTAAATTACATTTCTGACAAGATGGGATTTAGGGATGTCTCACTTTGGGAAAACATGGTTCTGTCATTTTGCTAATAATTTGCTCATCTTTACTTTCTCAGTAAGCCCATCAACATCTAAGAAACCCTGTTTTCTATTTGCTGTGTGCATCTGACCTTGACAGCTGTGAGCTCGATGGATCTGGAAATGATTTCCAGCCCTTGTAAGGAGGTAGATTTACCTCGTCACAGACTGCCGCTGAAGTATTGCGAAACACTCAAATGCTTATTGAATTTAGCTCGTGTCCTGTCTTCTTATTGACCCATAGCTATTCGGTCTGTCTGAGGAATGAAGATCTGACCTCCGTGAAATCTATTCCCAAGAAAAAGTGCCCGCCTTATCTCGTTGCTGTCTCCGGAGGCTTTTGTGGCGTGAGAGCTTGAGTTATTTAAAGTTTGCATCAAATTTGACAAGTACAGGATGCAGGGTGAAAACAACTGTCATGAGCTTAGAGGAAGCAATCATGGCTGAAGTTAATGTTTCACTTCACCTGATCTCTGCACTTCTCTTTCACAGCGACACACACACACACACACACACACACACACAGTCCTTTCTAGCTCTTCACACTCGCACATCTTGCCTGTGTCCGCTCTGTCTTATCAGATAGGATGATGGACGTTAGAGAGGCTACAGCTTCGTCCCCTTCCCATTTCTCAGCGCTTCTGCTGAGGTGGAGGCCTCAGCCTTACACACACGGCTAATTCTATTATTTGAAGCTGCTCTAAAGCAATATGCATACAAACTATGCCAAGAAAATCCAATTTGTTATAGGAACACCATATAAATCTTGGAGTCTGTGATCCATGCCAGTGTACTGCAGAGCAAAACATGCTTGACTGCAGAATTTAATTTAATTTTTTTAAATATAGAGCAGAAATGTGTAGCGCATAATTCATTTAGACCCATGATGTCGTCTGAGACATGCACACCTCCACGCGGTTTGCATGAGCATACTGTATGTCTGCACATGGTGTGTGTTGGCAATGGCACAATGTTAAATGCTATGGAGCAACAGTGATCTCAAAATGGTCACAAATGTGTATTGCATGATCTACAAATGAAAAATAAGATTTACAAATGTGATTTGTGCATCATTTTTAGAAATATTAATATTGTATGTGCAGATTTTAAGCTTCAACTTCACAGATCTGTTAACTAGGTTTATTGGTCGGTGCCCCCTCTGTATTTGTTTTGGTAAAGACATGTTTAGAGAAGCAGCCATTTTGTTTGTTTTGTTTTCAGAGGTAGTTAGCCAGGCCTAGTTTTGTTATATTGATTTCCATTTGTTTGGCACGACCACATGTGTCCCATCCTCTCCCACTTTGTTTGAGAATCTTTTGTTTGAAAATAGCTGAGATTAAATAAATATTGTCAAATTGTTACTTCCACTTTGGACTATTTTATTACTTATCGCTTCGAGTAAAAGAAAAGGCGGCTTACCATTACATTAAAGATATTTATAGTATGTGTCTGGAACGGCTGTTAAAAATCATGGTATTAAAGTTTGTGTGGTCTGTACGAGTAAAGAGTTGCATCCACCAACGACCCTTCACTGAATATGCATCAGTCTGGCTTATAATACAATAATATCATAATAACCTTTATTTAACCATTATGGTTCATTCAGACCATGTAATTGTGATCAACGGCAAGTTGTGGCTCTGAAACACGGAACACAAAAGTGTCAGAGAACACAAAAGGTGTCATAGAACACACTGAAGATCTTAGAATGCCCGAGCAGAATGGGCATTCTGAGGTCAACCAGTATCAGTGATTAGTGCCTTCAGAGAGAGAAGCAGCAAGACGAGAGTTATCCCAACCTTGAAACTTTTACCTTTTGAATTTCAAACGTACTCGTGTACAGACTCGTATCTGTCCGAACTTGTGATTTACACACTTATTTCCAACGTTTTGCGGAGAAAATCCCGACAAATCCCAAGGACATCAGCTGCAGCACTCGGTAAGTATCTTTACTTTAGTAATTGTTCTCACATCATAATTTTCATTTCTTTTATCAAAATGTTATTGTTATAGTGTTGCATTGTGACTAAATGTTGTGTCCCCGTCTGCATTCCTCTCAGCTTTGAGTTCCTGGCAACAGGTGTCTCATCTGATGGCTTCAAATATGTCCAACCTTCCATCCCATAGTAACTCGGTAGTTGTTGGAGCCTTGCTCCGTTCTAGTTTCTCCAAGTACCTGGTGGAGTCTGTCCTGGGGCAGGGCACCTTCGGCACAGTTGTTAAGTGCAGGAGGATCGCCGACAGGAAGACCGTGGCCATCAAAATGATGAAAAATCAGGACCAGGAGGCAAAAGCTGAGGTAGGAGAGGAAACTGAAAAGTGCTCATCAAAGTTTGATTTGTAATATTTGTGTGACAATGCTTTTGTACAGCTGTATTTGAAGAAATACCTACAATATAATGGTTTGTTACTGTGGGTAAAGCTAATATAAAATCTGTGACCTGTCATCTATCCCCAGGTGGCTGTCCTGTTAAAACTTCAATTCCTGGACTCTGACAAATGCAACCTGGTTCACTGGTACAGGTCTTTCATCAGCAATGAACACATTTGTCTGGAGTTCGAGCACCTGGACAGAAGTCTTTACGACTTAATGATTGACAGAAATGGCCAACCTCTCCATATTAAGGAAATCAGACCCATTGTTCAGCAGGTACGTTCTACTGCAGTTCTTCCTGCATTAATAATCACACTAAAGCATACTGATAAAATATTGTTGCCCTTATTGTGAAATGACTGACTTTAATAACCTTTCAGCTCGCCAATGCACTTGACCACTTGAAGGTTGCTAGAATAATACATGCAGACCTCAAGTTGGAAAATATAATGTTGGTGAACCATGCACAGGAGCCTTACAGAGTTAAAGTCATCGACTTCGGCCTGGCCAGTGATGTGTCAGCTGCCAGACGGGGCTCCTGCCTTCAGAGCCGTCCGTACAGGTGAGTGACTGAAATCACATTTGATCAGTCAGGGGTTTCGCTGCAGTTGTAGTAGAGGTCATATGCTTCAAGTTGTGATTGATACAGGTGCCTGTCAAAACAGTGGAAATTGTCATAATTGTTGTTTTTCCTCTCTCAGGTCTCCAGAGATTATTTTGGGTCTACCATTTACCGAGGCCATAGATATGTGGTCTCTGGGCATCGTCATTGCTACACTCTACCTCGGCTTCTTACCCTACCCCGGCAGCAGCGACTATGATATGGTAAGTACTACCTGAAGTTTGATCCTCTGATTTAGTTGTGTGTGTGTACTGTATGTAGTAAATGTAAGCTATATATTTTTTCTTCACTCTTAAACCTCTTCTTTATGACTTGGTTATTCATTTCCCCCCCTGTTCTTGTTGTTAAATATTAGTTTTTTTGTATATAGAAATGAATCGGTTAAAACTTAGTGACAGGCCTCTATCCTGTTGTAACTTGACGTTGTATTGTATCTTCAGATGAGGTACATAGTGGAGACTCAAGGTCAGCCACCGAACACCATGCTCTCCCTCGGATGGAAAACTGGCCGTTATTTCCAGCACAACTCCACAAACAGTGCCTGGAAACTCAAGGTACCTGCTACTTCACGACTACTCTGACCTAACTGACTTGCTCTTTGACCTAGAATTTGTGTCTGGTTAATTCTGTCCATGTTGCATTTCTAACATACTGTAGAATATTTGGGTCTGTCTGCCTAATTGTCCAAGTTCACTGTACTCAGATTGTCACACTAACAATAACTGTCTGTTCAGACACCAGAACAGTTCTGGAGGGAGAGTGGAATTCAGTCGCAGGAGACCAGGCTCAAGAAGCTCAGCTCGCTGTATGATCTCGTGCTTGTACGTGTTTGTTTGTTTGTTTGTTTTGTTGTTCACTTAAAAAATATATTTCTCAAGCATTCACTTCTAGAGGTGACTTATTAAGATACCCCTGACCGCTGTTATTGTTTCTTAATTTTACAGATCCGGGCCATCGGCAGTGAAACGAATGCTGATAAAGCTGCAGAATCGAGTGACGTGCTAGACTTTGTGGACCTCCTCAATGAGATGCTTCAGCTTGATGCTGCCAAGAGAATTACACCCAGTCAGGTGCTCAATCATCAGTTCACCAGCATGTACAACATAGTCTGGATGGATCCTTTCAGCTCCTAGTAAGTTAATGTTAAGATTTCATTGATGTGTGTAGAAGAGAACACTTTTTGTTTCTTACTTTATCTGAATGTGTTTGTTCATACACTTGGTAAAGGAAGTTCATTCATGTAATGCTTAATTCTTTGCAGTGTACGGTCCTGTTCTGAGTTAATGAACCCGACTACTGACAGTAGGAAAGCTGTGTGTGGGTCTCTGCAGCAGCCATCCTCTGCGACCGCCCATCCCATCCAGCAGAACCTTCCTTCTGCTTCTGCTGAGAGGAGCCAGAGAAAAAGGGTTAAAACTGACCCAGCTCCACCCACCAGCAGCAGCAGCAAAGCCCTTACCGACGAACCGGATCAGAGGAGCGTCCCTGCTGAGAGCCGGGCTCGGTCAGGGAGGAAGAGAAAATCACCTGATGTCATATACAGTTGTGTGAAAAAGTGTTTGCCCCCTTCCTGATTTCTTATTTTTTTGCATGTTTGTCACACTTAAATGTTTCAGATCATCAAACAAATTTAAATATTAGACAAAGATAACACAAGTAAACACAAAATGCAGTTTTTAAATG
>NW_022280055.1:2165370-2222510 GCF_004355925.1 Anarrhichthys ocellatus | reverse complement strand
CATTTAAAAACTGCATTTTGTGTTTACTTGTGTTATCTTTGTCTAATATTTAAATTTGTTTGATGATCTGAAACATTTAAGTGTGACAAACATGCAAAAAAAATAAGAAATCAGGAAGGGGGCAAACACTTTTTCACACAACTGTATGTGGGTCATCAACGTGGCGACAATAGGAACAAGATCCGGAGAACCAATGCTGCTCCATTCAATTCCATCAGCTATTGCATCTCCCCAAGTGTAAAGCGGAAGATGGCAGATAGGGACGACTCTGACGACCGCCATGAGAGGAAAAAGGCAGCAAAAAACCGACCAAGCTCCACCCAACTGCAGTAGCCAAGTCCATGCCGACGATCGGCTCGGACTGGATCGGAGGAGCGTCCCTAATGAGCGTGACCGGACCCAGACTGAGAGCCAAGCTCGGTCAAGAGACCAACTCCGGTTCCGTCAAAACTGATAATTAAGAAGAAGAAAAAGAAGCTTTACCTATGAAGGATATGTCACTGTCAAGATCCAAGAGCACAAATGAGATCCACGCGGAGGTCCCGTGCGTACTTTGGCAAGCTCTTGTACACCACTCCGCGCAGAATATCTGGCTCGCGCAGGTAAAATTGCAGCCTGCCAGTCCCCAGTCACCATTGTATAACTAAATTGAATTGGTCACAGTCTTCGTCTTTAGATTGGCCGGATATCAATCTGACACGGACGCTAGGGGGCGATTTTCAGATTGCACTACATCTCGGAGGTAAATAATGTACTGTACTGACACTACAAACATGATCTCATAGAATATGATGCATTGCTGAAGATTGTAGTGCAGTCTGAAAATCGCCCCATAGCATCTGGTCGGATACCAGTCTGACACAATCTAAAGACAAGGATTGTAACCAATTCAATTTAGTTATACAATGGTGACTGGGTCCGCAGAGGTATTCTGCGTGAAGTAAGAGCACATTTGCCAAAGTTAAATAGATGCGTAGCTGTTTGATTTACACGCACGGGACCTCTACCATCACGTGTGGAAGAGTGATTTGCCATCATATTTATCTGCTTCTGACTTCTGTGCTGAAAAAAGACTATTTTATGTATATATGTATGTTAAATATTAATATTAATTGTGTTATGTGTGCATTTGTAAAATTGTTGTACATGTGTTCAAACTGGTATTCGTATTTGGATAACCGTTGAATAAATGTCATAAACATGCATGATGTGAATGCAATGAGTACTTTTTAAAAACGTAGTTTACATTTTAAGACGTACCTTTTGGTGAGTATGGTCGAGGACTGGCACCATGCTCCCAGTTTACTAAATGGTCTAATGAGAAGTCTGTGCTGTGAATTAATCATTAATTGCAGTATTAATATGCATTCATAAAGCATATATTAACATGGTCTCTAACCATTAGTGCATATCTAAATCTATATCTATCTATATCTAGATATCTATATCTATCTATCTATATCTAGATATCTAGATATCTATCTATATCTAGATATCTAGATATCTATCTATCTCTAGATATCTAGATATCTATCTATCTCTAGATATCTAGATATCTATCTATCTAGATATCTATCTATATATCTATATATCTATCTATATATATATATAAAGTACATCTAAATAAGTTCTTAATCATTTACTAACACTTTATAAATTATGTTTTTAATCACCTACAACTCCTTAATTGGTTTGTAATATATATAATACTTAATTTACAAATGGGGAATCCATCATTTATAAAGTATGAAAACGCATAATAGACCAGCTTATTAATCAAGAATAAAACATTTATAACTTATGAATTGTATACTGATGAGTGTTAATATAGGAACAATGCTTTATAAATGATGAATTAAGTGTTTACTCATACTTAACTAATGCTTCATAGTGTGTAGTTATTATAAAGTGTTACCAAACATGTTAACACTTTATAACAACATTGTTTTAAACCTATAAGGTCTCCATGGCATTTATTAATTTACTACATTTACTGAACCCTGTTATTTCTTGAAAGACTAACTGGATCAAATGCTATTTATTTAATTTACAAAGACTTGAATTTGCTCCAAACTTTTCAAGAAAGTTACAAGAATGTATTACAATGTCTAATGGCGGTCACTCGAAGATAATATGCACCGTCATCAAAGTTGACAGGAACTGTAGAGCTACAGAACCACTAAATGAATATTGCAGTCACATGGTTTGGTAGACTTGAATGGTACAAGTCCTTGCAGTACCCTTGTTTTTTTCTGGGGGGGGGGGGCTGGGGTTGTTTATTTATTGTTATATGTTTTGACATAATTGGATAATTTGTTTATCGATCTTATCTTAATAATTGAACCAGTCAGACATCATAACAAAAGTTACCAGGTCTTTAAATAGAAATCCATTACATCCCTGTTTCTGTTGAAAGATAGAGATGTGGTTGAACCAGAAACACTGTGGATCTTTGGCTGGAGAAGCTACGACTGTCGAGCTAAAATGACAAATTGCCCAAAAGTAAATTTTTCAACCCTCCTCTGTTTCTGTTTAGGCTTCAAGTCCTATTTTTCAGCATCACTGCATTTTGTCAGGTTCTCTGCTGCCTTAAATCATTTGTTTCACAGTCTCACTAATTCTCCCATTTTCTACAAGGTTTTGAAAATGTCACTACTACTACTTTAAAGTTTGAACATTGTGAAGGGTCAGGCTCTCGTGGTTGACAGCTACTCATTAGATCTGTGTTAGCTGTGACATTTTCACAGCCTGTGATCCAAAAATAGCAAGTTTATGTCACAGTTTTGGGACACAGTTCTCTGTGGAAATTCTTGAATTTCATATCAGAAACTAACATTTGAATCTCACTTTAAGACCAGGTTATCTGATTTGAACCAACATCAGCCTTTATCTGGCTTATCAGGTTGTAGTTCTCACACATCTACACTCTTATCTTCTTTGCTTTTGATGCTGTGAGCTAAGCTTCACTAAAAACACGTAGCTCAGCCTGCACTTAGCACCCTGCTTGACATTTACAAGAAACACGACCCCTGAGAAGTCAGAGCGATTCAGACAGACTACACACCGAGACAGTGTGAACAAGGAGACAAAACAGGCTGGAATTTTCTTAATTCCTTTTAGTTTCAAACCCCCCTTCCTTTTTTTCTCTTTTCAAAGCCTGCCTTTTGATCTCCACTGAGCATGTGCAAAGCATGTGTGTCAAAATAGCAGCACTGAGGGATTGAACAGATTCACCTTTTCTCAAGTTCACATTGGTGGCAGCAGTGGGTGAGTTGTGGGAGTTCATTTGGCACGCCGTACCATCTGTAGCTCTCGGGTTTCGGCTGGTGGATGCATCGGGCTGCACACACACACACACACACACACACACACACACAAACATATACACCTGTCGCTGTCTGTTGGGGACAATGGCGGCTTACTGAAGTAGGGGAAGAAAATAAAGCAAGATAAGAGCGATAAAAGGGTCTGTTGAAGACACATCCGATGGTGCCAGTGGCCATTCAACGGAAGCTCCAACCAGAGTGACACTCTTTTGTTTGATAGGGTGGAGAAGTGTCGGACCTGCAGGATCCACAGGGGTAGTGAGGAGGGGTGGGGTCGAGTTGGGAGAGGGCAGGGTCAAGTTCTCGCTCTACACTTGGAAGCTGGGTAAAGCAGCCACCGAACCTCATCCTGCTGCAGGCCCGGGACCCTATACATAGTACTGATGCTGCTAGCAGATGGTCACACTGCTGCTGCAAGGATCACTTTGCCTCAGATTCTCTGGCTTGGGATCAAGTCAGGGGTGCAGAGAGAGACAGAAAATGTCTTAAGAGACCGTCTTGGCATTGAGAACACATGGCTATTTCATTAGTTGTTGAGATCTGATGATAGCAATTGGAGTTTTATAAGAGAACACCACTTTGTATCCAGTCTTGGCATTAAACCCTCCCATACACAGTGTCTCTCGAGGTTGTATTTATTTAAAACGATGCTGGCATTATCATCCGCACTGCTCTTCTGATCTTCCATTGCTTCACCCTTCAGATGGTATCCAGTCTATGTAGCCTTTTTATCCCAGTGCAACTCTGACCACTTCTGGTTCTGGAGCTGCACTATCAAACAGAGCAAAAATCAATTTCTGTGCATCTGAGCCTTTCAGTGTGGTTGTCAAATTCAGGTATGCATGAATATGTGTGACTGTCTGGCTTTCACAGCACATTGATGACTTTTTAGTGATCAAATTGCTCCTTTCGATGATTTTCCATACTGACAAAAAAATCATTTTATGCAATTAATCACAGTAATAGAAAAATGTTGCACAAAAAATCCCCCGTTAGCAGTTTCGTAAGCCTTAAAAATGGCATGCTGCATACACACGTAGGTATAGAATGCCACTAATGGTGCCAGGCACCCTGCTGGTTTCATAAGGCCACAACCACCACAAACAGCTGAAAAGAAAGAGGTGTATTTACTTGATTTTAAAAAGGTGACAAGTCTTCTGTCATCCCGTGGCCATATTGAGTTTCCCTATCTGTCGCCTGAAACAACAAGCTCTCTTTACTCCATCACACAATTACCGGAAAAGCTGCAGCAGGGACTCCGAGCCAGCATTGATGCTTTCTGTCATCAGTAATCACCTCCCTGAAGCCAAAAGTTGGGTCTTGGTGTATTTAAAACGCTGCTCTATGGATGGCTGTGCCAGCTCAGCCCCTCATTCACTTCACTGTGACATCTAACTCTACTGTGATTCACTTTAGCCATTAAAAGCCATTTCGTATTGCCCCACATCACAAACTGACAGTATAGGAATATAATTTAATTTGGTTGTGGGTCTATCCCAAAGACTTTTTGTTGGATCTGCTCAATTTCACTTCTTTACTAATTAGCTGCTGTTTCTGTTCCAACTTCAAAGTGTTTCTGTGAAATAATATTGAATACGTCTCTGAGGCAGACATTACTTTATCTGTACGGTGTGTTGTTGTTATGATTATGATGTTTTTACTCAGGATAAAACATACTAAAGGGGACATAATATGTAAAACTCCCTTTTTCAGTGCGATGCACATACATTTAGGTATCTGGAGTGCAGATTAAAGTCTGTTACATGTTCTTGTAGAAACCCATAATACAAGTATGAATCTAAAAATGAGCATGATATGTCCCCTTTAAAGTAAAAGTAGCCTTGTTCTAGCCTGTAGCGTAAAACTTCACAAGAACAGCTTCATACTGCTCGGTTATTGATTTCCCAGTGTGTTATTGTTAAGGGAGAAGAGTCGAAGACAGTCCAGTCACCACCTTTTTCATTGCAAACACCTCCCACATATATAAACCAGAAAGACCCAAGATCTAATTTGTGGTGTAACGCCAACACATAATGTGAACACCTCACGATAAAACAAAGAGATTGACTTTAGACCTCCTGCAATGTCTGTTTGAACTTTTACATCTGCTGAAAGAGACGAAAAATATGCCCTAATTCCCAGAAAGTTTTTATTAATTATAATAAAAACGCTTTTTTTCCCCTCTTTGTTTCAATGTTATTCCCATCAGTATAGCAGTGTGGAATTACAGACTAGACTAGAATTTTTTTAGACAGATGTATTGCTGGATAGACAGGAGAATGCTTTCTGATAAAATAAAACGTTTGATGGTATAATGAAGTGCATCTAAAGCTAAAAAAAACCTCTTAAATTATTTTCTTCACACAAGAGTTTGACCACCCAGATGGGGCTTTAACTTTGTGATCGCACAACAATTGTTTTGAAATCTTGTCGGGGTCTGATATCTCGCCTCCCGAGTCTGTGGGTGCTGTACAGCTTGTATCTCTATTGAATTTATACTGCTGTGAAGGAGGTGGGAGCCACAACCATGGCAACCATCAGCTCAGATTAGTGTGGGACGTGAGCTGGCAGGAGACATGCACACACACACACCAAATACAGCCAGAACCTCTGGACCCTGACAGATACAGATGTTCATTTATTGGTTGCACTGATTGAATGGAGGGTTTCCTCTCTCCCATAGAGATACTAAGGGCTGCGTAACATGTTTAGAAATGAAAGTGCTCTCGCTGCTATTGATTCATTACGTTTTCATTCTTTTGTTTTCTGCTGCTGAAATGGTCGTCTGTTCAAGTTTGACTACAAGAAATTTCCTTTTATCTGATTTCCCTAACAGTTTAATAACCAAAACTTGAGAAATAGTTTCCTGTTCTCGTTTCTTTACAGTCAGGTTTTTTTCTTTGCAATGGTTGCTTTTTATCTGAAAGCTTTGCGACCAGAACCCTTTCTGGATTCCAGTTTAAAAACCGTATTCCAAGTGAGGGTGGCATGATAAGCAACAAATCTGAGCCAATGTAGATTATTTTCCTCTTGTTTTGTCGTGTTAATTTTTTGGATAGGTCACTGTCAAAACATATTTGGCTCAAACCCTCCTCTTTCTCTCTGGCAGGACGACGAGGTCGTGCTCCAGTGTGTGGCCACCATCCAGAAGGACCATTGCAAGTTTTGCCTGGCCGTCGAGGGACTTGGAAACCGGGTGTGTTACCTGGAACCCACATCTGAAGCCAAGGTGAGGATGGCACACAGCTTTGTTTTGTGTTTTGTGTTTAGATATTATGAAGAAATGGGAAGTCAGTGGCACAGTTTGGCATGAAACAAGCAACCATAGCTTGTATAAATGTCCTGTCAAATAGTAGGGATGAAGTAGAAGGCCCTATGGTGAAAACTACTTGGATCAAAAAACAATCTTAAATGGGTGCCTTGGTGGTGCGGAGAAAATACATCCAAACCCTCATCCCCGCGTGGATCCAGATTCGGTTCCTGGCTCTGGTGCTTCCAGCTTGGCCAGAACCCCAACAAACAACTGACAGTGTTTACGGGGCCAGTTGTGGTTCAAGTCCTTGTTTCTGCACTGGTGCATCCCAGTGATTGGTCATGGCACCAAGGCAGAGAAAACTACATCAATATATAATATAGAGAGGATGGTTTTGACCAAGAGTTTATTTTTGTAATCGTGTGATGAAAATGAGCATTTTGCTGCCTGTGGTGTTGTAGCAACACAACAGAGCTGCCAGTACTCTGTTACATGTCTCATTAATCTTCTTCCTGACAAGACAAATGGTATGGTCTTCCAAAAAACAATTGTTGAAATGAAGCAGATCATTTTGTCTTTGGAGAATATGCCTCGTAATAGGAAGGTTTCTGAGCACTTTCAATGGGGAGAGCAAGTTTGTCGTCGGTCAGTAATGGAGATCTCCATGGGATCAACAACGCAGCCTATATATTTATACTGATGATCTTCTTACTGTTTTATTTTAGGCTTCACACTTGCTTTGTGTCAGAGTGATAATCACATGATCACAACCAAAGAAAACTCTCCAATGCCAGGATGTTTATGAGCTGTGCATATCAAGTAAAGCATGATTTTAATTTAGCCACTGAGCAGTAAGAAATTCAATGAAATCTGGGGACTTGTTTCCGTTCACCCACCTGGAACTGTTGTTGAGTCGGAGGGCAACACCTGCGGAGCGCTAGGCAGCCAATCACAAACACCTCTCCCCCCTCTCACCTTGGGCACCGGCGACGATGCTTCGGGCCTCCTTGGGTGTCACATGTGGCTGAGAGTACAGGGTGATGGCGCGGCTTGGCACGAGGTGAGGGGCTGTCATCTGCTGGCGGATCTCAGGTGTTGACACGTCATTTCCCTTCAATATGAAGCCTGGCTGCTTACTGCTGCTGGTCGGAAGAAATGAGGCCTGAGTGAATTGGATCCAATTTAAAGAAGAGTTCTGAGGCAATTTTTTAAATACGATGTTGCTCCACTTATGTACTACCATTACATATTATAGACTGGGCCATTAGTGGCATCATTTATTCATATATTACAATATTCAGGAGGTAAAATACCATCTTAAAATTAAGTGAAATCCTGTAATACGAAGTTCATATTAAGTGTATATTCAAACAAATGGCTTGATATACATTTACAGTACATACTGCACATATTTGTCTATTTCTGCATTGATTCATTTACTTATATTGTTCCTCCTGAAGATGTAAATGTAAAAACAGATCATGAATATATACTTGGATTTTAAAATGACTAAACATAATACTGTCAAACATTTTTTTGGGCACTATTTTCAGTCATGGATTAACACCCACTTGGAGCACTAGTGAGCATTTTTAGGACGGTGTATGTCGGATTAGAAAAATAAACCACAGTGCCCATGTTCATCATAATGTTTTTAGTGTAGGATCAGTTCATTGTTGGATTTGGACTTTTCATGGAATTTATTGTCAATAACAAACATATCACACAATATCAGCTATGTCCTTTAATGTCACATAAAAAAGCACTCATTTTATCTAACTTGTCTCTATGAAGAGGAAGCTAACGGGATTTATTTACTTTATTTCATCTCTTTTGAATAGCTTGCATATGATACAAGGTGTTGGGAATAACAGCCTCAAAAAGGGGGCACCATTATGTTGGGAACGTAAAGGAGCGTGTTTGGGTTATCAGCATCTAAGAAACTAAATTCTTGACATCAATAGTATTATTAATGTCAGTAACAATTATTAATGATTATTAATAATAACGGGGCACCACCCTGCGAACAGGGACCAATAACCAAACGATAAAACTAAGTCTCATAATTAGTGTTCACTCACAATGTCAGTCTGAGTACTATTACACATTCAGAGTGAAAGTGAAGGTTTAAGTTCGAGCACAGACCACATATACAGCTATTATCACAATACACAAAGTAATCACAGACAGCTGCTCTTTAAAATATAACAGAGTTTATTACGTTCTAATGCTAATGATCCAGTCAACTAATATCTAAACTAACAACTATACATTTATGAGCACGCTATCTAAAATCAACAGACGTAAGGGGGAGGAGCGAGGGAACAGCTCAGCGACGTATGACGTAGTTGGGACGTAGTGACGTCTCATGCGTGAGACTCAAAAATGGCGGATAGCCAACAGGAGACCTGGCGTCTAGTGCCGGTAGCCGTTTAGCACGTAGCTAGATTAGCTCAAAGCTGTGTGTGTGTCTGTGTGTGGATTAGTAAAAGAGAAGGGAAAGGAACAAAATGAAATAAAACAAAAGATTAAGATCCTCTGCGCCGCGCGGGAGTACGGAAGATTGCTCTCTCAGCCAGGGGAGCAAGAACCGCGACTCTTTGTCTCAGCCGGCGGTTCTGACCTCCTGAACTGACGAGAAGCAACTTCGACCTCACTGCGGCTGTCTCGACACGAATCACGGTAGCATAGAATACACGGTAACTTCTACACAACACTAGCAATTTCAGGGATCGCAAGTGTCGGTGATCATTAAGCATACACCACGTTATAAAAATGAACAGTACTTTAAGCACACAAACAAGATAAAATAAACACAAATGACCTCTCTCTAACTCTGCCCAGACTCTATTTCGTCTTACGGTACGATGCGATCGTGGTGATTGAGGGGGGAGGGGGGGTTTTCTGAGGGGTTCTTCTGAGCTTCGTTGGGCTCAGGCAGCGCGGCTGGGGGCCGCGGGAGGTGTTCTCTCGGTAGGAGAGAATCGCTGTCGTCTGGATCAGGGATTTTCGCGTCCTTATGTCCGGAGCAAACGAGGCGCTTGGTGGAGAGTGGAAGTTCTCTCTCTCTGTCTGAAGGACTCTTGCTTCTTCACTTCTGCAGGAATGAAAGGGTTCGCTTCGTGGATACGAACAAAGATAAAATAGACAGTTTGGTGAATTCGGCCAGCGAATATAAACTGTTAGACCTAGGATTTGGTTGAAAAGGGAAACAACGTTGGTGTGCTCCCTAGCTCGACGGAGGTCGAAGGGGAAAAGCGTTGAGGTGGGGTTGCAGGTAGTTTTGTAGAACAGTGGCTGAACCACAGGGGTCCTGGGGTGTCTTGGCTCTCAGCCAATTAGATTGCAGCGCTGCTTTCAGGTACCCTCAGGAACGCATAGTTTTTGGGGGAGCAAGATCGTCTTACTGGAGGTCCCGCCTCGGCATCCCTGCTCTCGTCCAATGAGAGCAGTGTGGCATTTCGGGGAGGAAACTCACACCCTAATGTGAATTTCTTCAAAGTTGGGGGGTTTGGTGCTCATCAAACTACAATCAGGATGAAACCTTTGCTTGCAAAAGGGAAGGCCTGACTCTGTCTCTTTGTTCCACAGCACATGTCGAAGCCATATAGTCAGATCCCAACAAAGGCTCGAGACTGTTTAATCTTTTGAAGGATCACTTTACTCATTTTCACGGCTTATATGACTGTATTGTCTAAAACTGACTGCAGACTTTCTAACGGTTATTGTGACCGTTGAGACAGCCTCTTCTATTCCCAGACATGCATCATGTTCAGTATGTCCGCCCCAACCCTGGAAGAAGTATGATGATTGGAATATTGACTGTGAATAATTCATTAGTGCTGTAAGGTCTTCAGCAGGTTAAGAGTTACTCGCGACACCACAGGTGTAGCTGCGTCATGTCATGTCGCATCCTCATACAGGCAGATGTACTGTAAATACTCAACTCACCCTGTCTAAGGTTTTGTGGTGAGATAGCTAGATTTCTCCCTGATATCTTCCTGGGTTGTTTGTCACATCTTATCTGGGTATAAATGTAATTAAATGATGAATATCTGAGTTGTCGGTGGCAGCTCTTAGAACTGGACACGTGCACACACAGTGGTGTTGGAGGTTCCCATGCATGTTTGTGTTGAGTTACAGAGCAGCGCCACCCTCGTTATCACCCAGCAGCCCTCCCTTCTGCTCACATTTTTCACTTCACTGCAGAGTTCAAGGGTCAGCCGGTTGTGTTACTAAGTCAGGGCATGCACCCAACACCTTTAAATCACGACTTGTCCTCTTCTGTGTCGGGGAGAGATGGATAGCATGTAATGTGAAGCCGGCTATTGTTGTCATAAACAGTAACAATGTACTAAATAATTTGAGGATCATTCGAAGAAATTAGGTTTGGTATGTGATCTGATATGAGGGTGTGGGATTTTTTAGGCTGTTGTTTGTTCATGTGTTTGTTCGATGTCGTGTGCAGTGTGATGCCATCTAGAACATCATAGGGTTAATTCATTTTTCATTCTTTTGACAAGGAGATGCAGGTAGTGAACAGGTCCCCAGATCTGCCTCAGAACTGCTTTTGAGTAGCTTACTCGCAATATGTAATCCCAAAAGCCACATTTTTATTATTTGGTATCCTCTTTGCATGTGCTGTTTGAATGAGTTTCCAAAAAGTTGTTTAATCTTTGCATCATGGATTGAAAGTTTAGAGACAAACTCAAACAGTGGGCTGAACGTGGAAGACAGATCTAAAGCCTGTTGTAGCCGGAACCAAACAACGCTGTGTGCTGAGGAATTATTTGTCATTCCAGCCGTGGGCTGCACACCTTTTGACAGCCCTCCTCATAATCCCATAGCTACTCCTTAGCAACACACCATGATGGCAAAGAAGTTGCAAGTCATCGGAATTATTTATGAGCACAGTTATTCACTTATCATTTGTCTCTTGTCTCATATCGGTGCCTGCAATTTATTTAGTAACTAATGACTGCTGTGGCAATATTTAGTAAATATGAGAAAGTAGGTACAATTTTACATGCATGTGTGCGCATGTGTTTAATTAATAAACATATTTTATATTACTGCATTTCTCTGTTAATTCAGTTTCATTTATTTAAGATGCATATAGATAAATTGAACATAATAAATAGGAATTTGTGTGGAGCATTACTGTCACCAGAATAAAAGTGAGATGACAGATGCAGCAAACATGAGCTACAGAGTAGAAAAATATTTATATAGGCACCAAAATTAGATTTGGTGTCTTGTTGCCCGCAGTCGCAGCTGGTTTTCATAAATTACAATTTAAATCAGTTCTAAAAGTGGTTCCAAAATTGTTGAAATATATATATTTATTTGCAGTGTCATAACAGGCATCTGTCGGGAGCTACTTTAGACTGGCAATGCAATATTTATTTAGCCCACTGAGTCAGGGAGAATAAACTCCTGGCACATCGTTTTTGTGCTCACAAGAGACGCTGGATTTTGCTCAAAACACCTTGTCAATGCATCTTCGACAAATGTTTCTTTCCTTCCAACCATCTCTCCCTTCTCCCTTTCCATCCCACAGAATGTTCCTCCAGACTTGTGTGTTTGTAACTTTGTGTTGGAGCAGTCCCTGTCGGTGCGGGCCCTGCAGGAGATGCTGGCTAAGACTGGGCCGAACAGCGAAGGGGTGAGTACTTCCCTCCTTCCCACTGATACCCCACCACTCTCTCTCTCTCTCTCTCTCTCTCTCTCTCTCTCTCTCTTGTACACAAACACACTCAACATTTGAATGCGCAAGCACAAATCAGTCTGTAATCTAGCACTCTGTTGCAAAATGCCCTTGAGGTTGTTTTCTTAAATATAAGTTTCTGCTAGAAGTCCCAGACTATATTTCTGCGATATTGCTTTTTAAAATGAGTGTAACAGAATTATAATCTTCACAAATGTTTTATAGTTAGTGTAATTTAGCTGATGGGTTATTTATTGAGTGATCTTGAAAATAAATCACTTGCTGCCAAAGCAGTAACAGTGCTGGAAATACAAATGCACTAAATGTGCTCAGAGGCAGCCATGATGATTCTGCTGTTGTACTAACACTGTCAGGTTTTTTCAGGAATATGAACTTTACAGAAGGAAGAAAAACTTGAAACCTCTTTTAACGTCAGACTGGGGAATCAAATATAGATCCAGCACAACTTTGACATTTTTTATTTAAGTAAATGAATTGTAACATCTTCCAAAGGTATCTGTTTGCCCTGCTAGCAGGAAGTGCCGCTTCCCCACTTGGAGAAAAGTAAATTTGATGTACATATGAATGTGTCATGACCCTGCAAAAACTACGGGATTTGTTAGAGTCAATCATTTTTTATTTTATTGTTGCTTGTAGCAGCGTCGTCATGAAACAAGCAAAAACAACGTTGGACCTCATATTACAAAGTTACTCTTGATTAAAAGTAACAGTTACAGCAAGTACACAGTTTTGAGAAGGATATCAATACGTACTTTGCAACGTCAACAGTGTTGTCACTTCATGAGGGACATTTGTTTTGAAGGAGTAGTCTTCTGCAGTATATGTATGATGAACTTGCTCTATAGGCAGCCAGCAGCAGGTTTGTATTCTTGTATTGTTTTCATAAGACGGCAGTAAGAAGATAGTATCTCCAGACAGTAGGCCTCAAAGTGTTAAATATGGAAAGTCAAACAATTTAGTCAAAGTCTGAGGAAGTGACTGATTCACTGGATTACTGTAATAACTGTAATGGCTGAGCAATCTAATGCATTACCCAGAACACTGTATAAATGGACGGAAATTTAAAAACCTCACATCAAGCACTGCACCAAATGTTGCTGCCAGGTCTAAGATGTAAGTATAAACGGACAAATGTTGCTTAATTACTCGTTGACAGTGTGATTATCCTGCACATGTTTCTGGACTAAGTTTTGACTTTGAAAAGTGAACATGGGATTATCTCCCAAAGGCAAAGCAGATGGACCAGATATAGCAATAAACTCCAAACTGCTTTAACGGCAGGAACTGCAATTGTTTCTAAATGGAAGCCGTCTCTTAGCATTCTCTGTAACAATTTCCTGTTTTGCAAAAAGAGATCGGACGATGATAATCGAAAGTGTGTGTGTGTGTGTGGGGGGGGGGGGGTCAAAGATAGGAGAGATATTATCTGAGAGTGCAGTGCTGCAGTACATCCACAGCCTCCTGTCTCCTCTAGCTCTTCTGATTTATACTAAAGCGTGAGCCCCTTTCCTCTCTGCTCCGCTCCAGCTCACTTGGCATGTTTATTTGAGTATGTAAGTAATCTTTGATTGGGCAGAGGCTCTGTAGTGCCGGGGGGGGGTCATTGACAGGCAATGAAGTACTACGGTAGGCTGTACGTGTGGTCTGTAAACCCCTGTCAGATGTTCACATTCACTCATGCTGCTGCGCTCCAACAGAGTCATTTCATGTGTCATTTAATCTCATCACCCAGCCCTTCTAGATCCAGAGGGGGAGGTCAAGACATGGGAAGGGATGGCGTCACATATTTGGATGGAATGCTAATATGTTTGGTGAAAAACAAAGAGAAAACAGCGCTTAGTTCTCAAACAGATACCAGCATTAAATCTGGTCATTCAAGAAACTGCTTGTTAGTTTTTGTTTTGTTCATTTTCATCACTGTTCCTATTGGATACACATGGTCTGTGTTGATTTCGAAAGTTCCTCAATTGATGGGCCCCAATTCGTATTATTAGCTTTGGACAGACCACAGGTATGTAGGAACAGGGATGACGACGCTATGGTTGCATAAATCACTGTGCAGTACAGCTGCAGCAATTGGAGAAACCAGCATTACGGTGCTATTTGCAAGATGAATTGAGTACAAAGCTAATGCAAGATAGCCTGAAATGTGTGTTTTGCTGGATGACTCTGGCTACCACTGTACTTTCATGCACAGCATAGCATTCTGACACAGATAGTGTCTTATCTTTTACACAATTCTGGTCCTCTCAACTGGTGAATCAGACCTGCATTGTTATTAGCCTGGTTAGCAGATTTGTTTTGTGCTCAACAGTGCAACATTGTAGTCTGGCCTTGTTTGGCAAGACAAGGGTATGTTGGCTTGAATACAAACGCTCTGCTAGCAAGGCTAATAAATCACCCTCCTCTTTCCTTTCCACCATAAGGGCCCATTTCTCTCCCTTCTTGCTCTCAGATTTGTGTAATTGACTGCCATGCAACCCAATAACACATACTTTTCATTTGTATTTGTGTGTTACTAGAGTGCTGACCATGAAAAATGGGTAGGTCCATCAGTCCGTTCATCCATCATGTTGTCAGTGTGCATGATAGACTGCCAAGCGAAAGGGTTGACTTTTCGGCACTTTCACTTGAAGTGATGACCATTTCTCCATTGCCATAAATTGCTGCATTTATAGCGTGTACGGCATTTAGTTTAAACATCCATGGCAGGTACTGCAATGTAACACATTAGCTAATGGTAATGCATTTCAATTTTGTCTTCTCAGCACATATTGTACAAATGGATATCAAAACACATTGAGACTCCCTCTGGATAGTCAATTCAGCTTTCACCTCATCGTAGCTCAACATGTTCTCTTTCCCTCAGCCTGCCTGAAGACAATCAATTAGCTCGTTAAAGATATCTCTGAACTTGTGGCAATCTTGAAATAGACATCCGTTGGTTTTGTCACCTTGTTCACAGTAGTCAAATGTTTTGTCTTGCCTCTGAAGACTACTTTTGTGTGCAAGCGTGCAAACACTTTCAAGTGATAGTGTGTGCATCTCATTTGTATTATTCCTCATCCCTTTTCTCATTTCAATGCATTCGGTTCAAGTCTTAGTATAGAGCTTACAATTTTGTGCTTTTAAATGGATATACATATACATATTTCATAAGATTCTGCTTACCGTAGGTAGTAATGAGCTCCCTTATTTATCGAATTTTACTGAATCTAAATGAACGGATCTGAAAACCCACACGTTGGCAGAAAACTCGCTTTGTGGTTTGGGTGTGCTCCTCTGTTTTCTCTGGGTTTGGTCTCTAACGTCAATTACGTTTTAAGGGTATTGACACGAGGAAATGTCCTGAAATCAGTTCTGATTTCAGAGTGGTCACATACACACTACTGTTGAGCAAAGCTGTTGTAGGTGATTATTCATCTGTTTTTCATAGAACTCACGCTGGACTGCCAAAGCACTACACACTATTTTTAGAATAACTCGGCCGGATGTATATTGTGTTTCGAAGGTTTTTTTTCCTTTCCTAACTTTCAGATATTTCATCATATTTTAATGGACTTATGAAGTAAATATAAAGCAAATAGAGCACAATCAGCGTCTCATTATCCAAATGAGTTGAAGGACAGGGCCTTGAATTTATACATGAGAATCAATATATCAGATGGTACTTAACTAATGAGTCTGGCATGACTCCCTTCTTCACAGCCTTGAAAAAGTGATTAGTGTGCTATTTCCATGCTCAGGCTCTTCCATATAACATAAGCTATTAATATATGAAGTGAACATTTAGGAAAATGACTTAGTCATATAGTTTGGTGTAATGGCTCTGTCAGGTTTTAGCAAATATAAAGCACACACTGTTTCATTCTTATAAAGCCTAGCAGGCTGGAAAATACTAAAAAAGCATTGAGTGGTTGACTGAATATCAGTGCTCGTCACAACGCCAGCAAAATCATCCGCGTGTTAAAAGTAGTTTTTATTTTACACTGGACCATTACACTGCTTTCAAAGTAGTAAATAACTTAATTGACTGTTTTACAAATGGTTAGAAGTTATTTATTAATTAAGCAGAGGCTAAACGCCAAACATTTTCTGCTTACAGCCTTTATTATTGTAAATTGGATCCATGATTTTTGCTTGTAACCCAGTACAGTGTGGTATTTCTAGTTTTGAAATATAAATCTTGAGTAGCGGACTTCTTCCACCACTGCTGCTCTTCACGTTCATTGGCTGAAGAAGAAGAAATCAGATCTCGGAGGCTGGATCGATGATGACACTCAAAATAGGTTACTCGAACTTGGCACAGTCTTTGAGAGTACAAAGATAAACTGTAGACATCCGGGATACCACGAACATTGATTGAAGATGTATGGAACACAGGTAAATAAAAGTCCTAAAACAGGTGACATATGTGACGTAATGACATTTGGCATGATGATGTCAATGTGACTATCGTGAAGTTAGGGTGGATGTCCAAAGCTGCCTTTCTAGGTTTTCGATTATCTCTGTGAGAGAAGCAACTGTTGAAGCCATTCTGTAACTTATTTGTCTGTACTAACTTGCTGCGGGGCAGCGCCAATTCTCTGTAACATTAAAGAAGAATTCACGTCGATGTAAGGCTTGTTTACAATAGCACGCCTTGTTCTGATTACAGGTAAATAGCAACAACAAAAAAAAACATCAAAATGGCGCATAATTAATACCATTTCTAGCGCGGACACAACGCTGTGGAGCTGTTAGGCCATAGAAATAGGATATTTTAACGCTATTTCATTTATATGTATTAGGCTCGCGTAATTACTGGAGTGCTGTTCAACTGGATTGCTAAATGCTGCCATGCCTGGAAGATGGGATTGTTGAAGGAGTTGTCCACTAAGCTTGCTAGCTACATTAGATTTTTCTTTTTGTTACGCCCGATTTTAGTTCAAACAGTTTTTGCAGATGTTGGTACAATGTTATGGCAATTTTTGAGGGTATAATTTGTGGTGTTATTCTAGCTACCTTCATCTAAATGGGAAAGTAAACCGAAATATCAGGTAGTGTTATACTTATTTTTAGCTAGGTGTAACGCTAGCTTACCTAAACTGACAATAGTGTGGGGATCAGCCATCATTGAACTGCTGAGACGGTTAAAGTAACTTACATTCCTTCTGGTGGCTTTGTTTTCTCAATATTTTTTTTTTTTACCGTACATCCATGATGGGTTCTTCACATGAGAGAAAAGCCAATCCTCAAATGTTGCTAAATGTGCTCCTCGGGACTAATCTGAAGCTAAATGCTACATCTTAGTAGCTATGTCCTCGTGACTTGACCTGCGAGCCAGTTACATTTCCAAAAACTTTCAGTATTCATTTAAGACACAAGTTATGGCACAACCCACCTCCTCCCCTAACACATACATGCGTGCAAAATACATTGACACAAACTTCTTTGTCTTTGTTTTCACACAAATCCACAGAACATAGCTGTTCAGGATACAGTACTTACAACTAGAGAGGCACCAAACCAAAGGTCACAGTTCCTGGTGTTGATGTGTCAGCAGTCCTGAAATACAGTCAGTCTCTCTCGCTCTCTCTCTCTCTCTTGCTCTCTCTGTAACCTTCCCTCACTCCCAGCTGTTGCTGGATACTCTTCCCATGTTTCTTTTGATCAAACTGTTTCCTTTTTGGTCTGTCTTACAATCCATCTGGGAGAGACTTGGTAGCCAAAAAAGAATTAGCCTGGGGTCAGATTCAGGGGACAGTTGGGTGTCACACTGGTTACAGTGCCAGTCCAAGTCTTGGTCCCAGCTGTATATTGTTTGTCAACTTAAAAGACAACTCAAATCTGGTAGACAGGACACTCTAACACTGTTTATTAGTAAAAAAAAAAAAGGAATTTCCAATGTGGCAATGAGAAATATCTAGGCCTAACAAGTAGAGGATATGAAAGAATGAGCAACTTAGTTGTCCATTCATTTTAAAATTAAACCCCCTAACATCAGACATTATTATAATCCTCAAATGGAAAACAATGCGTACCTATGCTTATGAGTTTGGACTCATTCAATTGATTTGAAAAGGGCCTCTTCCGATTTTGTGTTTATCCAGCTCGTATAAACATTGTTGATGCAAAGATGGTTTTGATGTCACTGCTTACGGTACCTTCTCTCTTTTTTCTTCTGCTGCTAGAGGTTGATTAAAAGGGTAAGTATATTTTCTTTATTCACCTCACCGGTGAAGAAGAAATCATATGTTTTATTCTTTTTTTCGCTCAACTATTTCCTCACATTTCCTCTGCCATCGTGCTACAGTTGCATGTGGGTAGAATGGGCAAGTTGTCTAATGACTGTATCTGTTTGTTGGTTTGTTTGATTTCGTGTGTGGTTTTGTTTGTTCCCACCCTCTTTATTTGTCTTTGTCCTGCTTGCACTTGGAATGGAGGTCTGACGTTGAAGATACTTTATCCATTCAGTCCTGTGCAGTTTACCCACACAGGGTCAAACGCAGAGGAAACTCTTAACTTTATATCTGACAACGAGGTGAAGTGGAGGTTAATAAAGTACACTATAGATGCGATAAGTCAAACCTGACAGGGTCCAGGGGTCAAGGATGCTAGGATATGATGGTAATCTGTCACCTGTGTATTTCCTGGCAGGCGGGTCATGGGGGCGGACACCGGACTCTCCTCTACGGTCATGCCATCCTCCTTCGCCACTCCTTCAGTGATATGGTGAGTATCAACTTGCAATTTGATAGACAATGTGAAATACACACATTTATTTATGCAGCACTTTATACTTATTTGTGAGAATAAAATCCCAAAGGGACTTAATTTACAAAACAAAGAAAAGCTGCAAATCATCACATTTAAGTAACTGAAACCAATAAACGTTTGGTATTTTTACTTTGTCAATACATTTCAAATAACTAAATGTATTTAGCATCATATATTTATATTTCTTTGTCCAAATGTATTTGTTATTTTGATCCACAAATATACAATGTAGGTCATAATTTTATTAGAAATCTGTACAAGAGCTAAGATCCGCTCTCAGCTTGTCGTCATGTTTGCTTTGACTTAACACTAATTGATTTGTCACTCTCCAGTACCTGACCTGTTTGAAGACATCAAGGTCTCTGACGGACAAGCTGTCATTTGATGTCGGACTACAAGAAGATTCAATAGGTACAGTATTACTAACAGGCACTTTACAGACTTTTTTCTGCTTTGAATTGAATCCAGCTCTCATGAGTAGCCGTTTCAGGTTGACTTAACCTTGAGATGGAATCGATACCCACGGGAGAGAGATTGTAAAGCGCAGTTACAGTGCTATATTTGCCATTTGAACTACAGAACCTTTTAAAGCCACGTGTCAAGCAGAAAGCTTCGGTCTTCCTTAGATGATGGCTGTTTATAGGCCTTTTGCCACCCAGAATAGACGGACGCTTTAACAACAGAGAGGAGTCACGATTATCTAAAATGTCACCTTCATGACCGTGTGGGACAAGAGACCGCTCAAATGTATGTATTTTGTGTATTGGTGTCAATAGGAGAGGCCTGCTGGTGGACCATCCACCCGGCGTCCAAGCAGAGATCCGAGGGAGAGAAAGTCCGCATTGGAGACGACCTGATCCTAGTCAGCGTGTCGACAGAGAGATACCTGGTAGTTCAAGTCCAATGTCTCAGTAATAGATATATTTTTTAAACTTGCCTGTAACTGAGAAGAAAAAAAACATTAGCGTCACTGGAAAACAACCCTAGAGCTTCAGTACAAAGAATTGATGTTGCCAGAATTTAATCAATTCAATAACATAAAACCATACTTACCATACTTATATTGTAGCTGCAACTTGCAACTTGCTGCCCTGGTCAACAGATACACCAACAATAACTTATAGAGTAAAAACAAAAAACTACAGCTCATCATAAAGCTTAAGCTATCAAAGCTTATAAGATATAAATCCATGTCTTGAAAACCATATATGGAATTGTTTTGATCCTTTTTAGTGTCTCCTCAATTTTAGGGTACTATTTTCTGGGTTAATTTAGGGCAAGAATTTAGTATACTAAGCTAGGGATTTCACGATGCCAGATATTTAGTAGTTGATACCAATACCAGTGAAATTCCACGATTCTCGATACCCACTTCGTTAGCTTACCTAAACTGGCAACAGAGTCGGGTCCAGCCACCACTGAACGCTCATTAATTGTTGCTGGCAGTAACTTATCTGCCCTCTGGTTGCTTTGTTTTCTCAATAGTTTTACAGAATGCCTATGATAGGTCCTTCAGAATTATTGGTAATTATTACAAAAATAAATTATACAACTATCAAAAAATATATTTGTCAAAAAGCAGGCACACAAAGTAATGAAGAAGCCAAATGACGAATTCAGAAGAAAGTTGCTAATGCTGTTTATTAATTTCAGATAAATATGTCTGCCATTAATTACTTTCAAAATTGCATTTATATTTCTTTGTTAAATTATAAATACAATGCATACACATACAGGCACACACCACACCGCACATACATTATGTTTCATATGTGGCTTGCTTTTCCAAAGTGTGATTTAGCTTGCTGTAAACAATACAAATGATCAGACGTCATGGTCATTCAGCTTTTAGATTTGAATGAATCAAAGCACTCCCAAGGCAACTCTTCTTTACAAAGTAGGAGACAGCGTCATTGGGAATCATCCGTTTCAAACTTACCATCACACACTCGAAAGAAGATGCTCTTTTTAAAAGATAATGGGTTAATTGCAGCTCGAGCAATTCTCATTAAAGCGTCCACTTAGTTTCTCATTTCCAGATAAGAGGTTTTTCTCTCATGAATATTTACAGTTTTCAGACAGTCTGGATGCATCAGGTACAGTCTCTTGTTTCTGATACACACTCTATCATCCCTCGTTTCCCCTTTGTCTGGTTTGCTTGTCAGATCGCTCATAATTCAGATTTGCTTCACTATTGTTTCGGGGGCTTCTTTATTTCTCTACCAAATGTTTTCACGTCAGACAGGATTGTCTGCTCTACACTTGCAAGAGTTTAGAGGCAGACAATGTGCCAAGTGCATAGAGGTTTTTTTTGTGTTTTTCTGAGAATATGTGCGTCACATAAGCTGAGTTTTTTTGCTTTGGTTCACTGTCTATCTCAAAAAGGCACTTTGGAAAGTTTCATAGGCGTCGGATAGCTCTGATACCCGTCTCACTCCAGCCCTCTTCAGAGTGACAAGGCAATTCAAGGGGAAAACTTGAAAACTTTGCACTGCTATCTGTAATTGAAATCTGATTACTTGCAAAGCCCTCCTGTGCAGTTTTTTTTTTATATTTTCTTGAGCTAGGAGTTTTTTCCCTTATGCAGAGCTATACACCCGACCTCAATTAACTTACTTGGTAAAGAGTGAGGAGAGGCAGATCTGAAAAAGGGAGAGGGCGAGGAACAGGCTGAGAGAGAAAATGAAAGAAGGAGGGACAGCGACGTGCCACGCATAGGAGAGTGAGCCGCGCTGGCTTCTAGTGGCCGCTCTGGCCTTTCAGGGAGGGGAATGTGCAATTACAGCTACTCTGGCACAGAGCCAGACTTTCATCTCCTCCGTAGGGAAATCTTCACCTGCTTTGGCCCGACAGAAGCTCAGCTTTTGAGAATGGGACACATCAGAAATTCTGGCATAAAACGATCAAGTGCTCCAGTAATGTGAACAATCGTAGAGGTTTGTGACACAGTCTTTTTAGGACGTAAGCGCTTCTTGCTTTGCGTATTGGTGTCCAGTTAAGCTGAATTGCAGCAGTTTTGCTTTAAAATGAAAAATCCTATCAGGCAGAGCTGGTGCACAAAATGTTTGACTACATACAGTTGTAATCCACACACTGGTTTGCAATATTTTCATGCACAGCACTCCATCAATGCATATCTTTTGTAAACATTAAGGGAAAGTTGCACTAAAACGCATGGCATACTGTACATTTTTGAAACACCAATACAAACCAATATCAATCCAACAATGGTGTAAAAGTGCATAGTTTTAAGGGAAATTCAATGAGATGATTTTTACAATCAACACATCAGCTCTTGTGAAGATGTAGCTAAAGGCTAGGATCCATTTGAGCTTTCACTCCCATCTGAATCCTGCCTGGAGGGAAAAGGGAGCCACTCCAAGTGTTTCTGCTGGAAGGAATAATTGTATAAACTGAACACTGCTGCGCAGAGAAACTCTGATGCAGCAGTGCTTTTTAGCCCACAGCGTACTAACACTGTTTGGCAGCTCAGGAGGACGGACACAAAGTTGTTTTAATATTTTTTTCGAATCTCAACACTGGCACATGTCCCTCCTCCTACTTCACTCGCATTCTTCACTCTTCTGTCCTAAGCCCTGGATAACATGATGCTCTCTTGCAGCACCTGTCTATGTCCAATGGCAACATCCAGGTGGATGCCTCCTTCATGCAGACCCTGTGGAACGTCCAGCCTACCTGCTCTTCAGGCAACATGGCTGTAGGCAAGTTCATGACTCCAGCAACAAAAGCAACAACCACTGTAACAACTGTCTCTCATCGGAGACAGTTTAATACATTTGTTTGTTTTCAAATAGTATTGTTCTCTTGTGTCTTATCTGGACATGTTAAGCCTGTAAGCAATACGGAACAAAACCTGTTGAAGCTGTAAACTCACCATAATATTTGCAAACAATAGCAAGAATTTTGATCATGTATTCTTTAAATATCCATGTTTTCATGCCGTCTTTTTCACTGTATGGTTGGTCTCTGGAAAAGAGAGCGACCGTACAACTATAATATAGATTTATAGATTATAATTTCTGTCTGATCAAAGAGGAAAATGTGGAGTATCTTGTGTCACAGTGTTGTTTTTGCTATCATTAGGGTATTTGACTGGTGGACACGTGATGCGTCTTTGTCATGGGCATGATGAGAGCTTGACCATCCCTGGAGCAGACAAGAGCGAGGAGGAGAATCGGTTAGTAGATAATCAGCTCAGTACAGTGTTTCCCACAGGATTGTGTGAGACTACGGTGGGTGGACCTTGAATCGTGAGGGCTCGGGTGCATACTCCCCCGGAATTTATTTTGTACATTTTAAAGCGTTTCCATTTTATGTAACTTTATACTTCTACTCCACTACATCTCAGAGTGAGGTATTGTGCGTCGGGTCGGATGGGTTGCCAACATCGGCACAGGCCGCACACCGAGGACAGTTATTTTTGTCATTAGCATAACACATGCAGAATTTGAAAAATATACGTATCTCTATTGAAAACATTGTGCTTTTGTAAGATACTATTTCACTTTGAAGAATTTCTTGTCCAAATGTCTGAACAACGAGACTTAATCAACATCACTGGTACCCCCTGTGCTAGAACAGTTTAGCAGCAGCAGAACATTTTTCACGTTATGTTGTTCCCACTGTGACTTGAAAGAGTCGTATATCATAGAAGCCCCCACTTGTGTCTTTGTGCTCTCAGGATAGTCAACTATGAAGCGGGTAAGGGAGCGTCAAGGGCCCGCTCACTTTGGAGACTGGAGCCTCTCAGGATCAGGTGAGATCACACCCAAATACTCACACATGGAGAATAAAATTACCTCAGTGAAGTAACAGAAAACCCTGGAATAGATCTCCCTCAGAAATGTATAGAGGTGTTTCCTTATTTGATGAGATCTCTTCATGAAGAATAAGTAGAATTGGTGCTTTATGCACAAATGTCACAACCAGTCTACTGTAAGTTATAAACATATTTCACCTCCTACTTTGAACTGCCACTACCAATTAGCTGGCAAAGTCCCTCAGAGGGTGAGGTTCTGTTCAACATCCCCTTCAATCTGCCTCTCTTCCCCCTCCATCGTCTTTCTTTCCTTTCTTTAACTCGCCACCCACGCAATTTCCCTCCAGTCACATCGTCTGCCGGCTCTCACTGGGACCGCCTGTCAGAGTCTGTACACTTTGAAATGCCGCAGGTGCAGGTGCTATTAAGGCACTTGTTCTCCTTTTCGGTTTAGGGATGAATTCTGAACAGTATGTTCCACACTATATTAGCCGCATAGAGAAGGTTGAGCACCACTGACAGTAAAAAAAAGTTAAACTTGATCTATTTCTCAGTTGACATTCTCATTCCGCTTGCAGATTGGTTTTGCAAATATTTCAAAAATATTCTCATTGGTTGATTTAATCTTCAATGAACGGTGAAATAGCACTGTCTGTTATAGAAAAGAAGGAATTCCTTTTCAACATGTAAATGAATATATATCGGTGGCATCCTTATTCAATAATTCATGAAGTCAGGCTTTATGATTTTTGAGGTTCAACTAATGCTAATAGCTAACGTGGATGAATGATTTTGCTAAAGAAAACGTGTTATTTCTCACCAGTAATTAACCTAATCGGCCTCCAGAATTGGGCTGGGTGTTCAAAATTGAACTACATAATGCTTTGCATTAAGAAATACAACAACATTAAATGCTTATTGTCATTATGCTCCAGAAAAACTCCTTAAAAAAGCCAGGAAAGTGTTATATTATTGTCACTGTACCTGTCACCTGACAATCCAGAGTCATATCCAAAGTTTGTGACACCAGTACTCTGTGTTAAGCTGGAGCGGTAGCCACATTCGCTGGGGTCAGGCCTTCCGACTACGTCACCTCGCTACTGGCCATTACCTGGCCCTGAGTCAGGACTGTGGACTGGTCCTGCAGTACAGGTTGAAGTCCGACACCAAGGCCACTTCCTTCTGCTTCAGGCCTTCCAAGGTCAGTGCTCATTATCCCCAATTCATTTTTTCTATTTTTTTAATTTTTTTATGATGTGCCCTTTGAGCAAGGTAGTTGTACCATCTAAAAGCTGCCGGGAGTGTTGCTGTAAATAGATGTTCTTAGTCAACTCAACCCTATTAAAAGAGGACTCGAAATATCTTCCTCTGACTGCGTCATAGTAGACTCCCAGGAATGGTCTGTAAGCTGTTAATGAGCTCATGTTTTGCCACGATAAAACAGACAGTTTTAATAGTAATGTGTTAATGTTGAAGCAAACATGTTGTCCACTGACCCAACAGCAACTGGTTGGGATGTAGCCACTTTCATTTAGGAGGAGTCAAGAGAAATGTACCATCAACACTACGGTATTAAGAGTAACTCGTATGCATTGGGGGATTTCAGAATAATTACTAAGTATTCTTTCATTTGCCTTTCCTTATTTCCCTCAATTCCCCACCCTTTTATTTTCCCACGCTCTGTTTTGAACTCTTTCTGATTCCGAGGACTCTACAGTTCTTTTGTTTTGATGGTGCGTATTCCAAAAACAATGTCTCACTGCCAAAAATAGCACATGGCTTACTGAAGTTCAAATTGAAAAAGGGTATTTTAGTCATGTTGTTCAGTGAGGTGTTTACATGTAAATTGTGCCGTTTAGATGTAGAAGTTGATCCAGGAGTAAGATTGTCTCACTTCTCAGTGTTATTTCTCTTTGTGACTTTGATTTGCAGTTATTTTACTTTTCTTTCCTACTGTATCTTCTTCCAAAATTAGAGCTGGATCCAAACATGATACACTAATTATTTTATGTTTTTCTTTGTTGAATACTACATTTTTATCCTGTGGTAAAATGGCTACAGCCTCATAAACAGCTCAATGCCCGCAGTCACCTTCACAGAGTACCATTGTGTCCCTGTGGACATCCTTTTATCTACAATAGGTTCAGTATGAAATCCCCCTGAGTGCTGTCCACTTCACAGTGTAATTGCTCTCAGTCATCACTATTTCTGCAGGCGTTTTGGGATTACTGGGGAGTCATGGTACTTTCGAAAAATAGAAATACGTAAAAAAAAACCTTCTTTTTGATGTATTTCCCAACCTCTTCTCTCTCCACCCATGATACACGCAATCCAGTGCCAGTTGGTTCATGTATCTGAAAAGGTCAATGCTTTGCAATGTTGAACACGGGCATTAATATGTTCTCCGCCTCTCGCTGTCGACTGCAATCAGCTGCATCGCTCCATCTCTGCCGAGCCAGAAATGTAGTAGAGCTAATGAGGCCAGCAGCAGCCTCCTGGCAACCTCCTCAACCTGCCTCTCAGATTACCATCTCATCACAATATATCTTCCTTTGTCATATTTCCATGCCCACGTGTTGTGTGTGTGTACGCTGCTTTTCTCTGTGTGTTTTTTTTTGGTAATGTGGGTATGTGCCTCTTAATGCGAACAGGAAAAGGGTGACTCGGGTCCAAAGAGGGACATTGACGGCATGGGAGTGCCAGAGATCAAGTACGGAGACTCTATGTGCTTCGTCATGCATGTGGAGACAGGACTGTGGCTGTCTTATCTGGCGCCTGATGCCAAATCATCTCGCCTAGGACCGCTGAAAAGAAGGGTAAATTGGATAAAAACTTTTCTTCTAGACCTTATGTTTAAATGATTATTATAATACATCTTTTCGGAGCCTTCAATTTTCTGATTATTCCCATTCACATAACAAAGAATTTCCATTTAACCATTATAAGCAATTTTATGAAAGATGTAGTCATTAAGATAATAGTTTTTGTGTTTTTTTGTGCTCAGATAGTTCATTGTTTTGTACTCAGTAGCTTACCTAAGAACTACATACAAACATAAAGTTTCCTTTTTAATAGCTGTTACACAATATTTACTATTTGAAAAGCTTCCTTTGTTGTACAGTTATGTACACACACTGTACATAGTATATGAATAAGCAACAAGGGTTGGGCTATAATTCCAGATTATCGTTAAATTGACTTGTGATTGCATTGAGACGAAAGGATCATATCAGCATGTCGGGTAATTTCAAGCATATTGTAAACAAAAACTGACAAAGTTAAAGATTTAGAGTTTACATTTGACAAAATAATCCAAACATGTCCACTATTTAGTTGTGGTTTTTGCATAAATTTGCCAAATCATGATGCGTAGTATATTGATATTTGAAAAATACTGGTTTTCTTGCAGCCTTGGTATTTTTATTCCCATAATTCACAGTTAATTGTGGCCCTTGTGACCTACTAGCCATTTAGGAACATATTTTAGGCTAATCATACTTCATAGGCGACAGTGCCTGTTGCATAATTATGATTGCACTGGTGCATAGTGATACAAATATCAATGTATATGGTATCTGGCATCTCTCTTACCTCTACCTGTGCTTACAGAGAGATCCTGAATGCCTGCCATAGCTCGTCTCAGACACCTCGAAGCCCATGTGTTATACGGCTATTTAAACACTTAGGCAAGCAAACCAAACTTGACCCAACCCCTCTCCGACACTCACCCGTCCTGCACACATCATGTAGCAACCCATTTGAACGTGATAATGGGCCATTTGGAGGGGGAGAGTTAGTTTTGGGTGAGACAGAGGGGATTAGGGCGGCACATGAACGCAGCTCATCGCTGGTCACGCCTTCAGAGACATCAAACGTCCCTTCATACTGGCGCCAGGCAGTCCCTGCAGCCTTGGCAGCATACTAATGCACCTGATATGTTGGAGGTGATAGTCATTCTACACTGAGATCCCCCACCTCGTCCCTCTTCTTGATTTTGCTGTTTGATTACAGTGAGTCAGGTTTCACTGAGCTGTAGTGGTGTAAATATACCCACCAGCTGCAGGAGACTCCCTTCATACCCTACATATATAAATAACTTTTTTCAAAGCTTACAGAGTATCTGCTTAAACTTTACAGTTATATTTGAGAATTGTCAGAGAGCAATGTTGAGATATGACTGGGATTGTGTATTTATGCATATTTCACGAACTCTAAAAGCTGTTTAACATCCATCTATTGGACACGATATCAATAATATCAAAGGTCTAATTGGACGATTTACTGATGCCGTGATGTTTGATTGCTTTATAGATGCCATGGTGTTGATCCTGTGGTAATGATGAAATGCATATTTATGTGTGTGTTTGTCCTTGTCCAGGCCTGCCTGCATTCTGAGGGCCACATGGACGATGGGCTTATCCTGCAGCGCTGTCAGCATGAGGAGTCTCGGGCTGCCCGCATCATCCGCAACACCACGATCCTCTTTACCAACTTTATTAAGTAACGACAAGGGGTTATTCTCAAACACTTTCATCCGTCTTCTCTGTCACACAACATGACACAGTGTTAACTTTGGCTGGGTTTATTTCACGTTTTACAGCTTGATTCTCCGTCTTGATCTTCCCTGTCTTTCCCCCTCAGCGCTTTGGACAGCATTGCGGAGAGGGAGTCCATGGCGGTGGCTGGGTATGTTGAAGAGGTGCTGCAAACACTGAATGACCTGATCGAGTACTTCAAACAGCCCGATTCAGAGCTGGAGCACGAGGAGAAACAGTGTCTTCTCCGTTCAGTCATCAAACGACAAGACCTCTTCAAAGATGAGGTGAGAGCGGACGATGTGGAGCCATAAACTTCTAATTAATAAACGCTAACGAAATGCTGATTGTGAAGTTGCCATGTGAGGATAATTGAACTCCTTAGTAAACCAAAGGATACTTCTTCAAACCCACTGGAGCAGCGTCCAAGATGGATATATATTGAGATAACAGTTGAGACAATAATTCATATTTTGTATGCCTTTTATTAAAGATTTTGACACTAGAGAGACGGGAGGAAGTGAGTGGAGAAATAGGGAATGACGAGCGACAATGGTCCTCGACTGGACCTGCTGCGGTCGATGGTCGTACCTCTGTAACATAATCCACATTCCAGTGTGTGCTTTGTGTATTTGTGGCTTCTTTTATGTGCAAGAAATGTGTCCCTCGTATAATGAAGATCTTACTTCTTTAATCTTAGGATCAGGGTGAAACCAGAGCGAGAATAAGTAATCCAAATAAACTTGGAGCCTGTTGTAAAACTCTTATCCCTTAAAATGTTTGTTTTCTATATTGCTTTTGCGTTTGTTTCCAATTTTCTTATAAATGCAGTCAATTAATATGTCACGTGACTTCAAAAAGGATTTTCAGTTCTCCCCATTGCGGGAAGTTCAAGATAATTATTTTACATCTTTTTGCAAAAAGGAATATACCGTCTGTGTAACGAGGTGAATCATAGATTATTCATGGGAATAATCCTGCGTCTTCTTAGGGCATGCTGGCACTGCTATCCAAATGCATCGACCGGATGAACCTCTACAACAACGCTGCCCACTTCGGAGAGATGGCAGGGGAGGAGGCAGGCGCGGCGTGGAAGGACATTCTCAATCTCCTCTATGAGCTCTTAGGTAAGCGGGCCCGAGTGATGAATCACATGTCTGTCTGCTGTTGACCCTGGGCAGAAATGCAGTATTAATCTTCCCATAGTGTCTTCGCCGAATCGTCATCTTCTCCTTCACGCTTCTTATATCTTGGCTGTGTTCTTCTCCTCTTACTTTCTTCCTTCCCCCTCCATCAACTCCCTCCTCCTTACTCTTCTTCTCTTCTATGCCACTTCTGGAGATCACAGCTGCTGACACCTTTTGTGAGACATTCATTTGTAACTATTAGTAACAAGCGAGTGTCGAGAGAAGCCTGATTGCTTCTTAAATACTTCTTTTCAATCTGTCCTGCCTTCCATTTAGGACATCGTTCTCTGAGATCAGTGTGGACACATTACGAATTGTTGAACTGCATATCTGAAGAAATGATAGCGTCATTACCATAATGACAGTCATCACAGGTGCTGGCATTAGCCCGTCCTCTTGGGACCTGCTTTGAGTCATGTATATTAAAGCTTTGACCCTGAAAAGTTTTAATCTGGACAACTTTTTCTTGGGTTGTTTGTTTTGCTGTCATTGGAGCTTTCCCATCAACGGCTTCCCGTCGGCTCACCTTGACTGCCCTTATATTCATCACCTCCCCAGCATGCACACACATTAAACACACGGGCTCAGAACCTACAAATAAATGAGTACACTCCAGTATGCCCACAGAGGGGTCAGCCAAAAAATGCAAACGCAGTCTGGTGAAGAAGGGTGCCTGATAGATTGTGTTTGTCCCGACCTCTTCTTCTTTCCATATTAACTCTTAATTAGTCTTTTTCAAAGGCTAATTATCAGTGTAAGTTGACTGTCCAGGTGTTCAACACACCTGTTTAATGATAAGGACATGGACATCAAAATCATACATCATGGTAACTCATTAGTTTTAGTTACTCCAGGGGCAGATTTATCTCTTTACACAAGTGCTTTGAACTAGTTAAATGAACCTGGTTACATTGGCTATTTAAAATAGCACATGCCTATATTATACTGTAGATAACCTACATAATGCATTATAAGAGTTGAGTTTCAGAGCTCATTCTTGATCCTGGAATCAGACGTTGAAAAAACAGTCTCATCAGTGTCTTACCTGCTTCAGGTCAACCAATAAAAGTACACACAAAACCTTACCCCCTTTTATGCAAAACGATTAGTCAGCGGTTTGAGCAGTTATTATATTTATCCTTGTAAAGTACCTTGCACCTTTAGTACAAGGTACTAAAGGTGCAAGGTACAAGTACTTACCTCTTTATTATATGTCAGTGTGCATTATGAGGATTTATAGGAACTGTACACCTGTACATCACTGCAGCAAGTTGAGAAGTTTATGCACTGGAGGTCAGATAATACCATATTGGTAGGTTTTAAGTAACTAGTATGCGTTATTATACATTGTGTAGGTATGATTTAAGAATTACACATACGTATGTGCTTCTTTAAAATGTTCCATATCATTGGGAAAGATTCCTTCAAACTAGAGGAGGCTATTCTGATGGCAACTTCTTATTCCATGTGCAAAACCTGTAAAAATGTCACAAAAGCTTTTTATGATGATGATTTTGCACAAAGCCTTTCACAATTGTTTATCTTCATTGATATGATGCCAGTGCTATTGTTGCTAAAAGCTCCGTCTGTCTTACTTGGAGGTAGATAGTGGTAGCTTTCTAAATCACTTAATATAGTGTGTGCTAATGTGACCATTATTTAAAGTATGTAGTCTGTGTAGCCTCAGGTTCTCCTCTCAGTCTCTGACTTTTAATTTCACATTCACAGTGAACATCCCTGCCTTTGCCACGTGGATCTATCCATGTGTTCATATTGAACAGTAGCTTTCCTGAAAAGACAGAATTAAAAGAGATTAGACACTCATCAGTATTCCTTTGGCACAAAGAGCTGTTAAATTGTTTCACGGGCATTATCGCTCCAGTGTCCCTGAATCCTAATGGTGAAACACGAGACAGTGAAGTAATAATGAGTCTTCTTAATGTCACCATGGTGAGAGAGAAAGGGCACAAGGTAATAGCCCTCACCATTTTGTAGAACATAGAGCACCTCACTTCAAATTCTGTCTCATGTATTTGCTTTGAGAAAGAGTTCATAATAGTAGGTGTCAGATTTAAAGAATTGTAATATCTACCTCTGGACCGAGGATATCACACAATGACTTGTGTTCACAGAAAAATGGTTGGACTATTTTTCACTAAAACTCATACTTTCTGGAACATCAACTCACGTACAAGTCTGCTTGTCTCTATTGGATTCATGTAATTAAAACTTGTGAATTTGTTGTCTTTCGTTCAGCTGCGCTGATTCGTGGGAACAGGACCAACTGCACCCAGTTTTCCCGGAACTTGGACTGGTTGGTCAGCAAACTGGAGCGACTGGAATCTTCATCAGGTATTATGGGAAACACCGAACCTTTATAGGATGACATTGAGTATCAGAAAAAAAATTGCTCCACTGATGCTAAGATGTGGTCTATTATATTTACACTTGTTCTGATAACGACGCATATTTTGTCTGACCTCTCAGGGATCCTGGAAGTCCTCCACTGTATTTTGTTAGAAAGTCCGGAGGCTCTGAACATCATTCAGAGAGGTCACATTAAATCCATCATCTCTCTGCTCTACAAGCATGGACGCAACCATAAGGTGGGCAGAAATACGTGTACGCAGTAGCCTGAATATCAGCTAAAGGTGTTTTAGACTGAATGCGATTGGTTTCAACGATTGATTTCAACTCCTGATTTGAACCTGTATTACACCATGTTTAATAGCTCAAGTAGTGTCATACTGTTAAAAGTCACTGAAGCTGTCTAGCTCATAACAAAGTAGACAAACAAAATATTGAATGGATGAAAGCTATGGAGACACAACTGTGCTTCATCTCGTGGTTATTTTAAATGACTCACGCTAAGCTTTCATTAGTCTCAGCTGTGCTTTGAGCTGGATGCTAATGTTAGCATGTTAACATGCCTATAGTTACCATGCATTTTATCTAACTGGATGTTAACATGCTAACGCTAGCATGTTACTCTAACATGTTCTCCTCGTGCCAGCATGGGTTTTCTCTGGGTTCTCAGGCTGCCTCCCACAGTCCAAATACATGCAGGTTAGGTTATTTGGTGAAAGATTTCATGCTACTGCAGCACCGAGATACTTCGCTCCGGCCCAATACTTAGGACCACTTTCGACCACTGCTAACGTGACCAACAATTACAATAGTAACTATTACGGTGAAGGAAGAGGTCAATTACAGCCTGTTGCACTTCATGTACTACGCTGAAAAATCCAAATATTTTGTACAAAGCCTACATGTGGTACTGGTGATTTCAGAAATATTTTATGGACAAATGTGTCTCCTAAATCCAGGGAAATACATGAGGTTACTCATGATGTCTACTTAATTGAAATGTATCTTTTTATTTCATTATTCTCTTCTGAGTATTTAACAATTTAAGTTACTCTTACTGGACAAAACAGAATTTGACTGTGAATAACACCTTTAGTCTTCAAACTTCAGTAACTGTTGAGCAAAAGTTAAACTAACGATTTAATATTCGTCACAAGGACTGACATCTAACGACATTGTCACAGTCACAATTTACAAGGTGTAATACAGTCACAATTTACAGGGTAAATTGTTGCAGGCATAAAAGGGTATCCTCGTAAACAACAGCTGTCATTTTATGAATGGCAGGTGGAAGTCTATGGTTGTGTAGGCCCTGTATACAGTGTGCATATGCTACAAGCATGGCAGCTTGCAGAGAATCTGAACAAACAACTGATCAGTTAACTCAGAACTAAGGTGTGGATTTTCATCTTAGGGTGTTTGAACGCACTTTCTTTTACATTTGTGCAACGTATTTATAAAACAAAAGAGAGCTATTAATAATAGTGTTATTTCCACTTTTCCTCTCTCTCAGATTCTGGATGTCTTGTGTTCCCTCTGTGTTTGTAACGGGGTGGCAGTGAGAGCCAACCAGAATCTGATCTGTGACAACCTGCTTCCCAAGAGGGACCTGCTGCTTCAGACTCGACTAGTCAATGATGTTCAGAGGTAAAGAAAGAGGAAAGCCTCTTACTGGTTATGAATAAGTGTTTATGGGTTCAAACTTGTTTCATCATGGTAGCTGGTTAAAATCTGATATATGTTATGTCTTATTGTGCCAAATGTTAAAATATCCTCCTAGGAGACAGGTGATGTCTTGGATGGGTTTATTGGAGGACATTTTAGGCCACTACTAGGTGCTGAATCAGAAAGTCTGGCTTTTGGGGTTCAACAGAATGATTCAATGATTTATATTCTGACGCTTTGCATCATAGAAGCTTCTTTCTGTCTTATCACCTCCAGTATGAGGCCGAACATCTTCCTGGGCGTGGCTGAAGGTTCAGCTCAGTACAAGAAGTGGTACTTTGAGCTGGTGATCGACCAGGTGGACCACTTTTTAACTGGCCAGCCGACACACCTGAGGGTAGGCTGGGCCAACACTAAAGGCTACGCTCCGTACCCCGGTGGAGGAGAAGGATGGGGTGGCAATGGTGTCGGGGATGACCTGTACTCTTACAGCTTTGATGGACTTCATCTCTGGTCAGGTAGGCATCTTATTTAAGGCCAGCACCACTGGCTACTTTTATAATATGAGGGTGATTGAGATTGATAACCCCAAAAATTTGGGCTCATAGAAAAAAGTGGGTTTGAGTGGGTTGTTCTGCATTAACTTAACCTTAAGATGATTTTTCACCTAATTTAATGTTACAGAAAAATATTTAACTTAAACTTGTAAAGCAGTCTCTAAACTGAAGCCCTTTTTTGAAGTTTTCTCTGTGGCAAGCCAGGAAATACAAGTAAATTACAAGTAAAAAAGTGTGTTCTGTTACGTTTGACTTGGATCTACTTTGTATAGTATAAACTGGTAAATAACTTTCTTTGATAATTTGTACCATTACAGTAAAATAATTCCAAATCATGGTGTGCAATACAAAAGTAAGGTCTTGTGGATTTGGAAGGACTTTGCCTTGAAAGAACTTACTGTGAATAATGCAGGAGCCCGCTGTCCACTCTCTAGGTTGCTCTCTTTATTTACCACAGCACTGACAGTGATATAAAATTCCACCCTTAAAACCTCCACGTTAACCTTCCCTCAGGACTTTACATCACATGCCTAATGTCTTCAAGCTGTACACACCGCAAAGGTGAAGGCCAGTTAAAGACATGCAGACATGTTCTCTGCCGACAAGAAAACATCAGTGTTTGCATCTCGTTTAGCCAACTGTCGGTTTTGCTTTAGGCCTCTGAATCCTTGAATGCCCCCTATTCTCTGCTCTCACCTTAAAAGCACAACACCTTTTTCACCTCTCTTCCTTTCCAAATCTACTAAAAGATCCATCACCTCCCCTCATTCATTTCATGTCATCCCTTTCAAAGCACTCACCCCCCATCTCTCCGCCTCTCTGCTCCCCTCTCTCCCCCTCGCCCATCAACCTGCCCTACATTTGCAATGACGTTGCTGGTGTAACAGCCATCCATCCTCCCTCTCCGTCTCTGCCCAATGTTGTCTAGGGCGAATCCCGAGGGCCGTGGCCTCCGTCAACCAGCACCTGCTGAACTCAGACGATGTGGTCAGCTGCTGTCTGGATTTGGGCGCTCCCAGCATGTCCTTCAGGATCAACGGGCAGCCTGTCCAGGGCATGTTCGAGGACTTTAACACCGATGGATTCTTCTTCCCTGTCGTCAGCTTCTCTGCAGGTGTCAAGTAAGGCTCCGCATTTATAAATGGGAGACGAGATGAAAAACTTTAATTATATTTATACTAGGTGTTACTAAGTACATAATTAACTTGTGGCAGAAATATTAACGAAAAGTTGGATAGATTGCGGCCCTTGTATTATGTAATTAAAAATTCATTGAAAAAATGAGTAAGGAGATGTTTAGAATACACTGGTGAAGTTGAGTTATTGCATAACATCTTGCAATGTTATGCAACTTCTCATCTCAGAGCCCGTTTCCTGTTGGGTGGACGCCACGGAGATTTCAAGTTCCTGCCACCCGCTGGTTACTCTCCGTGCTATGAGGCGCTGTTGCCCAAAGAGAAGATGCATGTAGAGCCTGTGAAGGATTACAAGAGGGACCATGATGGGGTTCGTGACCTGCTGGGAAACACCAAGTTCCTCTCTCAGGCCTCCTTCGTCCCCACTCCAGTTGACACCAGCCAGGTGAGCATAGCGCCATCGAGGAAATCTTACTTTTGCATCAGTGAATTCAAGATTCATGTATATTATGAAAATTTGAAGTAATAAAATAAACAAGAGAACATATTTTTAAAAGTTTGAAGGCTCACTGTATTCACTTTTACATTAATTATTGATTTGCAAACGTTTCTACAATCCACTGGACGCTAACAGTTGCATAGTCAGGAGAAAAAAATGACAACCATCTTCATTTGTTGGCCAATTGGCGTATTTTTTTATCATCCAACTGTACCATCTGTCCCCCTTCTCTCTCTCTCTCTCTCTCTCTGCAGATTGTTCTTCCCCCTCACCTGGACAACGTCCGGGACAAACTGGCAGAAAACATCCACGAGCTGTGGGGGATGAACAAGATTGAACTAGGCTGGACCTATGGCAAGGTAAAGCTGCTATCCATCATCACATTCAATGCACAAACACACACTGGGTGTATTTGTAGACGGTGAGTGCCAAATGTCAACTTGAGCCCTTTCCAGCAAAATGCAGGCTAATGGCTAATTACCTCTAAAATCTCTGTCCTCTTGAACTGGCACCAGTTTGGGTCTGGCTGCCGCTTCAATGTACTGATATGGGCCTGTTTGTAAACGGCTTCAGAAAAACAGAGGAGAAAGAATCAAATCCTTAACTCAGTAAGAGTTAACAAGAATGAACATTATGTTCTCAAGTATTCAAAGCGAATTTAATTTTAGATAAGTTTTGTTGACAAATCAAATCTTCAGTTTCAGGAATTTACATGCGAAACAAAGAAACATCTAAAGAAAGTGTCTTCATCTTTGCCATGTTTATCAAAAATACCCACTTTCTCTCAAAGGTTTTATGTCTCCACATGTGCAAAGGAAGGCATGTTTCCTGCTGTAAGAAGACACAAATTAGCACATCTTCAAATGGTCTTCTAACCCTTTCTGGTTGGTTATTTTTATTAGATCAGAAACTGCATTTTTCAGTTGGAAGTGAGTAACAAAAGTCAACCTTTATAACATCTAAAGACGCTTTAATGCCTCTTGCCTCCACAATTTTTCTCCACGTGTCCGTCACTCTTCCCGCTCATTGGAGAGCGGTTTGTAAGAAGTCTGAGCGCACACGCTGCCTCTTTTGTACTGCAGTGGTTATCGCAGAATCATATCCCACTGCGTCCGTCGTCACACCAGCCGTTTAGCAAATTGAATGAGAGTCTCACTTTCCAAGCGTATGACATCCTCATTAGGTAAGACTGGGCGAAAGCTCCACTCAAAGGGATGATTAATTTCTTATTGTTATTAAGGACCACATTTAGGTCCAAGCAGCTGCTTGGTATTTAATCTGTACCAAGCCTCAGTGAGCTCAAAGTTTCATTGATTGACTCCAAGACAGAAGGCTCTTTGGACAAGCAGCAGATACTTGGCAAGCAGAATGAGAGTGAAGTTGGATACGGATTCATTGTTTTGTGTCTGAGTGCTTGAGCTTACTGTGTATAACGGAGACCTTTTGTTCACCTCATTTCTGTTTTTTAAACTTTGAATAACAAAATATTATCAGAGAGAGAGAGTCACAGGCAGCGTCTTGTTTAGAGTTTCACTCGACTGGATCACTGACAGCTGAGACTCTTTCCACTGGGACTCATGTCTCTGAGCTCATTAAGGCTTGAATCTGCTTCATTAAAGAAACACCTGAGGCTTGAATTAATCCATGTGCATCTGCCAATGTCTACTTCAGATAAATTCAGCTGCAGTCCACTTCTTAAATTTCTAAACACTGAGCCAGGCTTCTTCCACATTTGTTGCAGTGAAGCGAACAGTAGTGACGCCCAACTGCTTTCTCCTCAGGTTCGGGATGACAACAAGAGGCAGCACCCTTGCCTTGTGGATTTCGGAAAGCTGCCTGAAACTGAAAGGAACTACAACGTGCAGATGTCGAGTGAAACACTTAAGTAAGACCGAGCAGTCGGCTAAATAATCCAATTATCTATTCGTGGAATTGCCTCTGCTCTTTGCTGAATGCTGCGCAAAAGCAGATTAAGGCTCAGATTAAAGCAGTGCTTGTAATGAACTTGCATCTCTTGAGTGGATGCCAGTATTGATTTTCAAGAAATCTTGAGTCCCAAGCTTATTTGAGCCAGCTACTGACTGAGTCACCTCACTGTCAAGACATTTGGCTTGGCTCAATAAAGCCAAGCCAAATGCTTAAATAACTGCCACGTATCCACGCAGCCATATCCGGCTACTGTTTGCAGTGCAACTATTGATCTTCTAAGATTCATCAATGGCTAATGAGCTGTGTTAAAATGTAGCAGTCTCTCAATGGGTTCTGCTACTGTAAGGTTGAAACATCTAACAAAGTGTAATGGGGCTTGAGTATTGATATCAGTTATTGTCTTTATCTCTCTTTTTCTGTTTTAAATGTCTCTTTTATCCTCAGGACCCTGTTGGCTCTTGGATGCCATGTTGCCCAGGTCTATGTTAACGCTGAGGATGACCTGAAGAAAATCAAACTTCCCAAAGAGTAAGCTAGCAGGGTTTTTTTTCTCATGACATCCTAGAAACAAATATGATGCATTTTGCTGTGTGTTTCATGATATCATCATGTTTACATCATTTAGATGTTGTGGTTTATCCCTGTAACAAAATGATTTACCAACATTTATAACTGTTGTACATTTTGTAAGATTAATACACTCAATCTGTAAGGGCGAATGTCTGAAGCACATGGAAAATACGCTGCCAAATATAAGTCACTGCAGATGTACTTTGTATTGGTTCTATTTATTGAATTGATTTAGAACATTACTCTGATATGTTATTCCCTTGCCTTCAAGCTGTAATGCCTGATTGTTGTACATTGGTCTTACCACTAAAGATGAAAACAAAATGTAATTGGATATAAATTGACCCAATTTGAGTGTTAGTCTCCAGGGAAATGGGAACGTGAATGTTTTATAAAATACTTTGTTGTTTCTTCTGCAGCTACATGATGTCTAATGGTTATAAGCCTGCGCCACTTGATCTCACTGACGTGAAACTGACTGCAGGTCAGGAGGTTCTGGTTGATAAACTAGCCGAGAATGCACACAACGTGTGGGCCAAAGACAGAATTAAACAAGGATGGACCTATGGCATCCAGCAGGTAACAGTCATTATTCTTTACATTTAGAAAGCAACTGGCAGGATACTGGTCCCGTCTTTAAATTAGAGTATAGTTGATGATAAAGTAGATATGTTGTTGAAGATTTTTGCTGAAAGAGTATTTTATGCTCGTCTTTCTCCTACTTACATGTGTTTCTTGTTTGTGTCAGGATCTGAAGAGCAGGCGTAATCCCCGCTTGGTGCCATATGCTTTTCTGGACGAGCGCACTAAGAAATCTAACAGAGACAGTTTGAGAGAGGCCATCAGGACCATGGTTGGATATGGATATGACATTGACCCCCCAGACCAGGAGGGTGAGACCATATTGCTGACACAGCTGACATACAAAACTCTTAAGAATCCTGTTTTAAGTTAAAAATATAGAGCGCCAGGTGCTATTTAGAACGATTGAATGTGTTTGGCCAGTTAAACCTGTATACATTAATTTAAGTTCAGTGTACTCGTCTGCCATCACATCTGTATTCCAGTTAGCATTTCCAAAGTGGTGATGTGCAGAATTAAGTCCAAATCCTACATAACATACATCTTGAGTGTCAAGTGAAATAGGACTATAGTATTCATATTTATTTTATTAAAACAACTATGGAAACTGTTGTGAACTAGCGCTACAAAGGCCGTGGTTTCACTTGTCTTTTCAGACAAGATTTGACCGGATTTGCCAGATCGCAACTCAGCTGTGTTAACATATGTGTGTCTGCCCTTGACACTTCAGTGTAACCTGCCTAAAAGGATAGTGATTGTATTATTTCGAGGTCAAAAGAACCGGCTGTAAAACAGTGGATGAAGATATTTAATTTCCATAAATTCTTCACAATAAAAGCCTGTACCCTGTTATTTTTGCTGCTTTCTCGTCCTCGTTGAAGTATTTGTAAACTTGTTTTTATTGAAGAACAGCTGCTAACATAGCTCACATGCTAACATTTCATTTCCTATAAATTCTTCCCAATTAAAGTCCCCCGTTATTTTGTTATTTCAAAACTTTTATTTTGAAGCAACTAAATCAGTAAATGTTATGGTATAAATGTTTTTTTGAAATCTATCCTACACCAAGATCTTTGCTGGGATATTGTAAGCACTAATTATTACGGTATATTTAGTAAGTGCTCTGAATATTTTCATATTTAGTGGCATAGCCAGGATGGAATGATATAATTTCATACTGACAATGATGCGTACCATTAGCTTCATCTGCTATTGGTGTCGATTGGTATTTAATGTACCTATGAAGTCAAAGCATCACTTTCTCCTGTCTCTCTCCTCACCTAGCCCTCCATGCGGTTAATGATCAGAGCGTCAACAACATCCGCTTCTTCCGTGTGGAGCAGACGTATGCAGTGAAGACGGGAAAGTGGTACTTTGAGTTTGAGGCACTGAGTGGAGGTGATATGAGGGTTGGCTGGGCCAGACCAGGCTGCAGGCCCGATGTGGAACTAGGAACAGATGACCAGGCCTTCGTCTTCGACGGATACATGGTAAACCAGCTCTGTTGGGATTTTGTGGACGGTGCAATACTAATGATGAATCAGTATGAAAGGAGATATATTTAAAATGTTGGTGGAGAAAATGTATTATTTAGTATAAAAACATTTGGGTTAAATAGATTCCACAGTATTTTTGGCAGCTTGCACAATAGGATCACTTTGATCATAACCGTTTTATGAGTGATTGGGGATCATATGATACATGCTGCGAAAAAACTTTGTCTTTTTTTGTGAAGGGTCGACGAATGCACGCAGGCAGCCGCTACTTTGGACAGCCTTGGAAAAAGGGCGACGTGGTCGGTTGCATGATCAACATGGAGGACAAATCCATGATTTTCACCCTGAACGGAGAGCTCATGATCACCAGCAAAGGCTCCGAGCTTGCCTTCGCTGACTTTGAGACGGAGGACGGTGAGGGCTCCGCAATCCAGAGAACTTTAGCGTTAATTCATTCATTTATTCTGCGTGTGTTTCATCCACAGTATCTCTAGAAGTGGGACTGGGTTTGTTTGGTATGAGGCAAAACAAAACTAAAAACTACTACAAAATGTTAATGATGATGCAACCTAATGAAGTCCATTGAGACTTTGGCCCATTACTCTGAAAACCATACTCCAGGACAAGACAGAGAGTCACATTTCAATAAAGTTAAATGATTCAAATTCATTTTCATAGTTGATGGTGTGATGGATTCTGCTGTATAGACATTTTACATACATGACAGTACACTGATGTGATTTTTTAAGGCTAATAAAGGTGCAGATTTTAGTAGAATTGTGTGCGCTAAAATCAAGTTTTAATGAACCTCTCACATTGCAACAAGGGATGACATGACTGGATGGCTAACCCACCAATTTCCCTTAATTAACTCTCCTCCAGGTTTCATCCCTGTGTGCAGTATGGGCACGTCTCAGATTGGACATATGAACCTGGGCAAGAACGCCAGTGCTTTTAAGTACTACACCATGTGTGGTCTCCAGGAAGGCTTTGAGCCCTTCGGTGTCAACATGAACAGAGATATCACCATGTGGTTCAGCAAGCGCCTTCCCACCTTCGTCAACATACCCCAAGGCCACATGCATATCGAGGTGAAAAAGCCTTTTCGTTATTATTGTTGCTGCTGGGATTGTCCTTTTAGATGTTATAACAGCTTTGATAACCAGTGATTCAGTGTTTGGCCAGTTTTTAACTTGCTCTAAGCATACAAACATAGCTATAATGGACATACAGTAGTGAGGATGTGTATCAATTTCCTTCTTTGGATGTTCCTTCCCTCCCCCTGACTCTTAACTCCTCAGGTGACAAGGATTGACGGAACGGTAGACAGCCCTCCCTGCCTTAAGGTCACCCACAAGACGTTTGGCACGCAGAACAGCAACAGTGACATGGCCTACTGTAGAATGAGCATGCCCGTGGAGTTCTACTCTGCAGACCAGATACTGGACGAATCACGAAAACTCAGGTCAGACATCACCACTACACTGGAGCAGCAGTGGAGAGTATTGTTATGAAAGATTCCCTTGTTGTTCTTAAAACCTGCATTTTTTTTCTCCGCAGCCATCCTCCAAGAGAAGATGGAACTGTTGACTATGGAAGCATCACGACTGTAAATCACCTCATATATATTCAAAGAAACAAATCTGAAAACATATTTCATGGATGACTTCTCTCTGTTCGTCGTGCGTAAACTATTGTGCTGTGTGTTTTTATGGCAGTACTACCACTCAGTGAGAGTGTTTGCTGGACAAGACCCTGCGTCGGTGTGGGTTGGCTGGGTCACACCGGACTATCATTACTACAGCAAGAACTTCAGCCTCAGCAAGACCCGAACAGTCACCGTCACTCTGGGAGATGAGAGGGGCCGAGTCCACGAGAGGCAAGCTATCATGAAACGTAGAGAGGTGTAATGTAGACGTGGAGAGTCAGCAGATTTGCTGGGTTGTCCGAGGAAATCGGAGTATCTGAGAACATCAAAAATTTGTCACCTTTTAGTACTTTAGGGAACGTCGTTCAATATTGTTCATACAATGTTGTTTGAGGGCCACGGTGTGAATCCTGCTCTGCACAGAGCCCCTGAGGACGTCGTGTGAAATAGGTTTTCAGAAATGAACGTCCTTTTAATATGTTGATCAAAGTAGAATTCGTTAAGTTCATCCATCATTGTAGGGAGTGAAACATGTATCGATGGGAGGGAGATAATCAATTCTGGCTGTCTGAAAAAAAAAGGTATTGAAAGAAAAGGCCAAAGTATATTGGACAATAACTTCTAAAATGTCACAGTCTCTGTCCATATGGCAAATTAATTTACATGAGCAAACTTTGGCAATGGTAACATTTGAAACCACAAATACAGTTTCACAAGTTAGTTTAGGTTGATAAAAGGATTTTGTCTTTATTGATAAAACTACGGAAGCCTGACAGGCCTCACAGGCAAGAGAGAAAACAAAAATCCTGACAATCCATTTTCTGCACCTACGACCGACAAAAAAGATAACACAATTAATTCCCAAAACATTTTTTCCAATTGCGGTGCTTGATATAAAGATAGCAAAGATGCAGGAGTCCAGATGAACATGTAGCATTATACTACCAAAAAAACAACACGATACCTATATCATCGCCAATCAGCCCTATATATATATATTTTGAAATGACTTACACATTTGAATTAGAACAGCAAACTTACACTTGTAAATTACCCATAAGCCTTAATTGACCTTGGAGTGGCGCTGTATCTTCGGCTGAGAAACCAAAGACTATATATTGACTTTGTGTCTTCCCTTTTCCATCCAGTAGTAGGGGGAGTAAATGGGGAAAAGAGATTCTGTGTGTAACGTAATGATTATGAATGAGGCAAGAGTCACGAGTCAATACAGATCGATGAATGTGACACATAATGAATAATATATTGTGCACAAATTGGTTCTTTTTCAATAATCTTTGTTGTCCTGTGGTTGTTCGTGTTCACATGGATTTATGCACGCCAAGCTCATTGTCTGCTGTTGCTGCAGTGTCCAGAGGAGCAACTGCTACATGGTGTGTGGAGCGGACGCGGTCGGCCCGTCTTCCTCCAGCCGCTCCAACTCTGACCTGGAGATCGGCTGTCTGATCGACCTGGCCACTGGCCTCGTCTCTTTCACTGCCAACGGCAAGGCGCTGTCCACAACATATCAGGTAATAAGGACAAAAGCACAGTAGTGTGGTGCAGAGGAGTTTTAACGACTCGTATTGAATACCTGACCAGACCATGAAATGTTACTTTGTCTGTCATTGATGAAAAGCTTATTGTCTTTTTATGGCTTCAGTTGTTTCTCCTCTCTCTTTGTATTCATCATTTGTCTCAGATGACTGTCATCAATAGTCCAACTTATACGTATTGAACTTGGATTTAAAATGCCAGTTAATCCATGCGCTGAGAGGTTTAAAGCCTTCTGACACTAGAAAGAGCAGAATGCGGAGCGTCAGATCTGCAATTATCTGAAAGAAGAATTTGAATAAGAACTTAGATTCCTCTCAGGGCTTTGTTCAGGACAGATCTGACTTGTTTCCTTTTGTTGCATTATTAACTCCTGTAAATCTAAATGATTAAATCTATGATATTGATGACTGAACTTTGTTTATTTTCAGGTGGAGCCAAATACTAAGCTCTTCCCAGCTGTGTTTGTACGCCCTACCAGTGCAAACCTCTTCCAGTTTGAATTTGTCAAGATCAAGGTTAGTCTCTTTTCAAATCCAACAATTTGCAATGCTTGGACACGATGTGGTGTGTAGTACTGGATGTGGTTATTGCCAGAACGAGTAGAATGATTTAAACCATTTTAGTCTTCCTAATTTACTAGTATTGTTGTACACGCCTCGTAATTGTAATTAATAGGTGGCCATGTAGGTATAACGATTTAGCATCTTCTTTCATTTTTTTAATGCCTTAGAAGTGTTTTTAGAATCAACATATTTATTCAAGAAATTGTAATATTAAGACCAAAAGCACACAGTCCATCAACTAGTTAAACATTGTTTTTCCTATTGTCTTTCCTGTTTATAGTACTGTTCTTCTCCCTCTTCTCCCAGGATGCGATGCCGCTCTCGTCTGCCATATTCAAGAGTGAGCACAGGAACCCGGTGCCGCAGTGCCCGCCCCGTCTGGATGTGCAGACCATCGTGGCCGTGCTGTGGAGCCGGATGCCCAACACCTTCCTCCACGTGGAAACTGCTCGGGTCAGCGAGAGGCATGGCTGGGTGGTCCAGTGCCTGGAACAGCTGGAGATGTTGGCCGTACATATACCTGAAGAGAACAGGTGTGCAACAAGGATGTGAAGTAGACCTACAACTTGATCTGCAAACAGCTGCACCTGCTATGTGACTGGTTCAGTCCCTCATCATTTTGGAGTTTGTTTCTTAATTTTTATCAAAATGATGACTGGCTTTCAGTAAAGATTGTTTTGTCAACTATTTTTGGATAAATAGCGAGATGGTAATGTTTGTTTTTGTCTAATTAAGTGAATTAAATACCCGTCAAAAAACCAAACCTATATCTGATACTGGCCTCAGTGACCGAAAGCACCAAGAAACAATAGAAGGGACAGTCACCATAGTGTGCAGGTGGTATATCATCTCAAGCATATATTGTCATGTCGTAAATCGGTAAAAACAATGAACGTCTAGTTTGCCACCTAGTATATACTGCTGCAGTGTAAATGGTTCTCCATCATCCCATTCGTTTCCTGCTCTTCTCTAGGTGTTTGGACATCCTGGAGTTATCTGAACATGAAGACCTGAGAAAGTTCCACTACCACACACTGAAGCTGTACTGTGCCCTCTGTGCCCTGGGAAACACCCGCGTTGCTCACGCCCTCTGCAGTCACTTAGACCAATCACAGCTCCTCAACACCATCGACAACCAGTACCTCTCCGGCATGCTGAGAGACGGCTTCTACAATGTACTAATCAGGTGTGGTATTTGCATTTGTTTTAGATTGAACGTAGTCGGATATGATTCCTTACTTTTTGAAAATTGGCTTTTTTGTCTGCATTTGAAAAATGGAAAAGTAGAAGTTGTAGTGGGAAATATAATGCTGTTAGCAGGAAAAAAAGGTCAACAATGCTCCAAGTGTTAAAATTCAACATCCTTTATTTTCCTGCAGAGAAGTTGTCAATATTCTTACTCATCATGGAATTTAATGATGAACAATGAAATAATTGCAACTTATTACAACATCATCAAGTGACGGAGCCACACACAAGACCACAACGTTAATATGTCAGAATAAATCTTTGTGTAATGCAGTACAACTGAGTATTTATTGACATTGAGTTTTTTCACACAATGTCAATAAACCACAGACAGACATAATTGAATTACATCATACATGGTACATTTCACCTGCTACTTTCACGACATAGTGCTTACCTCCATTAACACTGAAAATGCAGTTTCAAGTGGAGGGTGTGAACATCCATGTAGGAGGACTGTTGCTTTGAACTGTGATTATAAACCACAATGCATCTGAGAACTCAGCACCAGGCAATTGCTGACTCACTGGTATTGATCGACAACCCTGTCACCTCCCACAGATATATTGAGGTAATTTTGTGCTGTGGAGCTATAACATCTTACAAATTGCACATTTATACCACATAGGGAAATTTATTTATACGCCTAGAATACTGAATGGTTACTTCCTGATAAGGGTAATGGCCAAAACCTCCCGACGATGATTGAACTGATTCTTCTACTCATTGCCAGCATTCATCTTGAGACGGCAAAGGAGGCTCGCCTGATGATGAACAACGAGTTCATCATCCCTGTGACGGACGAGACTCGCTCCATCAAGCTGTTCCCTGATGAGTCCAAGCGGCACTCGCTGCCTGGCGTGGACTTGAGCACCTCCCTCAAACCTCGGGTCAACTTCTCCGCCGTCGGCATCATCAACACAAAGCACGCCCAGTACCTTTACAGCCCCCAGATCCCTCTGGGCACCCTGAAAGAGAAAGCCATCAGCATGCTCTCTGAGGCTGTGCAGGGCGGAGGCACACACATCCGTGACCCGGTAGGCGGCAGCGTGGAGTACCAGTTTGTCCCCATCCTGAAGCTGATTGGAACGCTTTTAATCATGGGAGTCTTAACCAGTGAGGAGGTGCGACTGATTCTCCTCCTGATTGACCCCAACGTGTTCGGGGAGACCAAGGAGGGAGAAGAGGCTAAGGGCGATGAGGTGGCCGTGACGGGGGAGAAGGAGGATGTCAGCAAGAATGAGGAGAAGGCTGTGGAGGCTGGAGAGGAGGAAACAAATGAAAGTAAACCGCAAGTTAGAGGTCTGTTGGAGAAGTCCCTGCCCGAGTCTGTCAAACGCCAGGTGATGAAAATGATCACAAAAAACATGCACACACATTTCAGCGATTAGATGTGAGATTGGAAATAGTTGCATGAAATTAATTCCATCTATTAATATTCCAAGGTTTTAATTAGATTAAAAACTTCCTCATCTTATTTCCCCTTCTTCCCCACTAATTCCTCATTTGTCAGCAATTCAAAGCTTTTATGATTTATCTCACTGAGGAGTGACTGCATGAGTGCAAAACAAGGCAGTGGATGAATACTAATGTTCCTGTCAATGACACAAAGTCCAAAATGCTGTAGACAGCTACAATCTCTGCATTATGAAGATGAAGGCAGATAATCTACTAATATGTGAGGTTTCTCTCTGTTTAACGTACAGACAACGTTACATCAGTTTATATGAAAATGATCTTATTTAAAAGCCACATCAAACAATACAGACACAGAGAGAAAGAGAAACTGTTACCTCTAAAAGCACTCTAGATTGCCATCCTTGCTGAATTGATATCTTCTTCTCAGATGTGTGAGCTGCTGCACTACTTCTGTGACTGTGAGCTGAAGCAACGCATCGAGGCCATTGTCTCCTTCTCCGACAGCTTCGTGTCCAAGCTGCAGTTCAACCAGAAGTTCCGCTACAATGAGCTGATGCTGGCGTTCAACATGTCCGCCGCCATCACTGCCAAGAAGACTAAAGAGTTCCGTTCACCCCCACATGAGCAGGTACTATACTGCAATGGACCAGACGCCACGAGAAACTGTTTACATCCAGTTTGAGATGTAATTTATGGTCAATGTGGTTTGAGGTATTATATCGGAACATAACCCATGAATGATTACTTGAGCTTGAGGGAGAAAAATAATAAATGACTACCTTTACATGCACAAAATATCTCGGTTTTTGACCTTATTCCAAAAAAGGCAATATTCCTACTAAGTTTCTAACATGGTTTAGGAAAATTAATATTCCATTTTAATTTACATGCAGCCGTGCATATCGCGAATTAACGCAAAACACCCGCATGATGTACGTCCTATAGCTATGCCCTTTAGATCATTTAAATTTCAGAGTTTGAAGCAGATACAGGAGCACAGGGTTTTGTAATTCACTGAGTGACTTTTAGTTTTAGCTGGTACTGCCGTCGGGGAAATTGGGCCAAGTTTGAGGCGAAAGTGAACTTTGAGTGAGTTGACCGTGCATTGAGAAGTAAAAAGCTGACATTTAAGAGTAGAAAATTGTTTTTAGTCCCAAAGGGGATTTACCGGTCAGGATGCATTGTGTGAGAAAACTGTAGAATCAAAATCAATCCACAAATGTATATGTTGGCATTTGAAATTGTTTGCAAGGTCGAATGCAGGTGTAAAAAAAAACACGAAGTGCAAGAAGCTAAATTTACACGTATACATATTTGACCAGGGGATGGTGCTGCTAGGACACCGAAATCAAACCAGCAGATCAAAATAATCCCCCTGACGGTTTATTTACTCTCACAACACATGTTGAAGCAATCTGCCCTTTTCACTTTCCAGAGGTCAGACTCATTGTGCCATGTATGTAACCCTTATTGTTTATTATCCTTCACAAGGTCCATAATTGGGATTGAATCACAATGACTATTGTTCTGAACAACATTATATGGGCCGACATATTGGTCAAGCTCTACCCTTGTGTGTATGCACCATAAATACTAGACATACAGGTAATGGCTTGACCAACTTGCACTCATGTTATCATCTAACGGTTTGATGATGGAGACACATTTCTCTTTGTTCTCCTTAGAAAACTATTTTTCATTTCCTGCTTTCTGATGTATAAAGATCTAAAAAGCATCAAATGTGTCGTGAGCCAGTGATGAAGTATTTGATCTTGCTGCTATAACCAAACTTAAGTATATTAATGGATCTCTGTTCTCCCTTACAGCACATGCTTTCAGTACTTTTCAGTACTTTTTAAGCCCAGTGTGTAATAACTGCATCAGTGCACTGAAGTGCCAGGGGCTCAGATCTTTGCAGCTAATGAATCGGCCCCATACTCCAAGCCAGAGTAGAGAGGAAGAGAAGGGGTACAACATTATTCTGCCCGCCCATTAGCCAGAAAGTCCCATTTGTTTCTGTTCATGCTCAGATCTCTTGCTTCAGTGCAGCGTTGTTGGATGCAACACCGCTGTGACTTAAAGAGCGAGCCAAAAGTTTACATCGGCAGGACTGCAAAGTTGTCAAAATGTTTAATTGCATTTCCTATGAGCTGCAAAACCTTGCAAATAAGCACATGCCTACAGCTACGCTCATCCCCTGAAACATATGTCCTGTAGCGGTCAGCAGCAGGTGCATACTGTAGGCAACATTCTCCACGTTTGCTGCATGTTCCTCCCATGGTTTATTAAAAAGCCATGCCAGAAATAGACATCAGAATAGCCGAAGCTGGACTCTGCATCTGCTTTGCTCAACGAAGCAGCTCATGTATATTTAGTCTGTTAGCGTGTGACATACAGCAAACACAGCAGATTAGTATCTATTTAGAATAATTTACCATTAAAGCTGCTATTGCTTTTTAAAGATAACCATTTTTACTGCACATTTTCTTCTCTCTCTCTCTCTCTCGCTCGCTCGCTCAGTAAGCACTCACTGCAGGAGACTAGTTTCTGCCGTTGGGTTATTGCTCAGAATAATAATGGTGCTATCTGCTCTGTATGCCATCCTCCTTTTATTCATACTTTCACACACTACACTGTGCAATTCTCACCCTTCTCCTCATCCCTCCGGCGCTCTAAAACACATTTTTATATTCCCTTCCTCGCTCTCTACATCTAACCCTTTCCGTTATGTTCGTCTGTTTCCTGCAGATCAACATCCTGTTGAATTTCACTGCAGGGGAGGACTGCCCATGTCCTGAGCAGATCCAGGAAGAACTCAACTCCTTCCATGAAGAATTGCGACTGCACTGTGGTAGAGTCCAACTCTCTCTCAGCTCTCTCAATTCTTTTACATATGGTGCTGATTTTGGTTCATTGATATTGATACATTGTACGCAAATATCTTCTCACACAAAAGGATTCTTCTTGATCTTTGACGAACAAAAAAAACGACCAGTATTTTTTGGGGTATTATAAGCACTCGTCAAATGCCTGGTGAGAAATGGAGGCGACAAGTCACATTGATTTTCGGCTTATCTGTTATCAGAAAAAATGAAGCACCAACATTCTATGTCCTCTCATTCTACACTTAGCATCACAAGTTTTTTTTGCACATTTAAACACTTGATACAAAATGTTGAATTTCTGAGTGTCTGACAGAAATGTGTTTCCTCTTGCAGGAATTCCCGTGGAGGAGGATGAGGAAGAGCAGGACACTTCGATAAAAGGCCGTCTCCTCGCTTTAGTCTACAAAATCAAAGGTCCGCCTCAGAAGACAGAGAAGGAACCCACAGAGACGGAGCAGGCTGCTCCCAGTAAGTCACTCTGAACATCTCGTAGCACAGTATTTTTGTGCAATTGTAAATTATGCAAATGTGATCGAAGACATAAGGGATCGGATGCAGAGATTAACCTCCGAAGTATAAAGTAATTTCTATAGACTTTACAGGAGGCAATATACAAGTAACTGTCAAACTACAGGAGCGCGTCTAACGTCTTGCAACAGCTTTAACGTTTAATAAGTTTTAAAAAATCATTACATTTTGTAAACTCTTCTCAACTGACTTCATATGATACTTGGATCTTAATTGTATACAATGATGCAGATACAAGTGGGAGACTAGCTTTTAGCAATTTAAATTTAATTTCCGTGTTCCACAATTTACTTGGTTTTTAGTGTTGTAGTGCCATATTATCAATATCTATTTAACATCTAAAGGTCTACTGGAAAGGCAATAAGCCATGACAAAGTGTTTTTCGATGTGTCATTAAACACCAAATTGGTATTGAAAGAACCTTGAATTAAATAAATAATATACAGAACATAAGACACTGCCCGGCTACTAGTTTAACAAGTTCTTTGCTTCAAGCTGGGGTCTGTGGTTCCATTATTCTTTTCTGCAGCTCTTTGCTGAAAGCATGGCTATGTTCTGTTTCAAATAGGAAAAGAATAATGGACAGCTACTAAAAGATTCTTTGCTATAAATTTAAATGCCTTACTCCAGCCTCCCCGCAGCTAGCACACACAATTCAAACGTTTCACAAGTGGACAGATGATGTGATTCAAGATGATTCTGCATCACCTCTTCAACATCACATGAAGATCATAATAAAGTAGGCGTGTTAAATGATGTGCGAGGAAACAAGCTGCTCCTCGTCAATGTCAGTTATATTATTATCATAAAAACATGTCTTGTCTCTGTATATGTAGTATTATGTGCTGAAAACACGTCTTGGATCAGCTCTAAAATGTTTTTATAAACAACACCATAATGACTGTGTGTGGTCATTTGCGATATAGCTTTCCGACAGGGTAGTTTTAGTTTGTTCGTGATGACTCCCGTGTGAGCTACTGTTCGAGACGATGCAGAGCAGATGTGAATCTGCGAGACATTCACCTTCAGGGCAGCTGGCTTCCTCTCTCTCTCTCTCTCTCCTTTTGTATCTGTCTCGTCTCTCATTAGGATTCTGCTCCAATCTGACCCTTTGTTTGCCACAGATGTTTGTTTGGCTGTTTGACTTAAACACTCAAAGTTGTAGCGATAGCTTTGGAATAACAATGTGCGATTTGGAGAGGTGTGGCATTTAGCTACAGCCTCATCATTTATCACCACTGTGTCTTTGTAGTTGTGCCCAGTTGTATTGTTGCTTGTCTTGTGAGATTTAAGTTTGATAGGACCATTTTTAACAAAGTTTTAAAGGATTACCCAGACAAACACCTTAAAAAATATAAAATAAAGCTCCCCTTCAGTTTGATCTTCATCTGTTTCTATATATCTATCTTGTACTTTGTGCTCTAATGCATTAGGTAGAGACATGTTATCTAATTCTTTCTTAAATGACAAACCTTTTGAGGTGCCTGGGGAACAGAGCCCACAGCTGTTTCTAAACAGTCCTTGGAAACAATTTTAGACATTTTGAAGGATAGGCAAAAGTCAATTACACCCTAACATTTTAAAGTCACCTTACTTCCGGAAGAAAAGGGTTGAGAGGAGTAGGAGCTATTTTAGTGGCTGCATTTTGCATAAAAAAAGATCGATCATTATATTCTAATCCCAACGTTTTAGAGTCAAGGTTTGCTCAATGATGAGTGAATGTTGTTCGTGTTGCGTTGAGTTTTGCATTGTTAGAAAGAGGGGGAACAAGGGAGCAATACAAATAAATCATATGTTTAGATAGTTCTAGAGATGACCGCTTCATATTTTATATGCAACATCCAAAAAATCCCATTTCGACCTGTGGACACCATGTGTACCACCATCACAGTTATATGTCTTTCTGACACACCATGTCAAATGCTAAATTGGATACAACATTTCCGTGGATCACACACAAATGTTTAACTTTCTTTCTGGCACCTTTGCACTGTTGTACTTCTTAAGCTCCTGCTTAGATGCTCTTCATGTCTACATACCCTTTAGCTTCGTCCACCTTTCACTCACATTACGCACTTCATTTCAGATTAAACTGTTGGCTAAATGGCCAAAAAAGTCAATGTAATAATCACAGTGCTGCTAACAGCCAACAAGCTGCCCTGAGGCTTCTGATGAAATCATATAAGTTTGATTATGAGCAGCAAAAAAACTGTATGATGTAGTAAGCTCAATGCTGAGAGTACCAGATGCATTACGAATTTAATTATTCCTCCTACGCAAACAATTACTTTTCACTTCTAAAGAGGTTCCTGTGATTCATACGTAAGATTTTAAAAAAAACAGCCCGGCTAGAGAACCTTGACTTATCTACAGTAAGCACAATCACACAATGGGACTGCAAGCCCAATAGCAAAACTCTATATAACTCTATATTGTTATTCACACCTGGATGTTGAATTGTCACTTCTCCAGCTAACCTGAAGGAGCTGATCTCCCAGACCATAACCAGCTGGGCTCAGGAGTCTCACATGCAGGACCCAGAGCTGGTCAGAGTGATGTTCAGCCTGCTAAGGAGGCAGTATGACGGCATCGGGGAGCTGCTCCGGGCCATGAAGAAATCCTACACCATCAGCGCCGCCTCCGTGCAGGATGCTATTAACCTGCTGGTATCTCTGGGTCAAATTAGGTCTCTGTTGTCGGTACGCATGGGCAAGGAGGAGGAGAAACTCATGATTGATGGGCTCGGGTAAGAAAATGTGTTGCAATAAACGCAGACATTTCTCAAGTTTTTTTTTTTTTTTAATTCAATGTAATTTGTGATGTGAAATAATGATTGTTGATGATAATTATAATTACACACATGCATTGAAGACAGGGTTGGTAGTCTTGAGAAACCAGCAAGCATACGCTAGATCTAAAAACGTATACAACCAAAACACCCAACCCAGTGTTGCAAACTCTTTGCTAATAGAAGTAGCTAGCAGCACTAGCTCCAAATGTTGCTAACTATAGCAGGAAAGTTGCCACGTCACCGCACAAATGAAATTACAAAAAAAACATCAAAAATGTTTTTGATGATATATTACCAACCCTGTCGGGCACTATTTCCAATGTGCTGTATATTACCTACAAAATATAGAATGTAAAACACAGTCACTCATTATTTTCATGTGTTCCCAGTGACATCATGAACAACAAGGTTTTCTACCAACATCCCAACTTGATGAGAGTGCTGGGCATGCACGAGACCGTCATGGAGGTCATGGTCAACGTTCTGGGAGGTGACAAGTCGCAGGTACGAAGGCGTGACCACATATTTACATTTTGAGACTCGATAGGACTATCGGTACAAGTTGTTACTGTCAAGTGAATAGTTGACAAACCATCTCAACTTAAGGTCCAATTGTGAAGTAAAAAGGGAGGAAATACATTCAACACTTATGTCAGACTTAAGTAAGTAACACAGACAAACAAAAGTAACTTTTGTTTGTTGACAAGAAGGCTTCACGGGGCACTTTTAACCTGCCTTATGAACAGAGGAGCTTAGTTCAAATGTATCTTCCTGAACTGTTATACTGTTATATTGAAGTTAGCCAAGATCAACAACCTAATACTCAGAAAAGCCACAAGGGTAATGGAGAGGGCAGAGGAGGGCAAGAGAGGGGTGAGAGCGAGGCCTCTCAAGCCTGTCCTTTTTGGGCAGTGCTGACAGAAGCTGTATGAAATGGTTGTGATTTAATGCCACATCCAGTGCCAAGCATGAATTAAACCCTAGACAGGAAGACCTCAGAGAGACATTCAGGCCTTCACATCTGACACTGACAGTCTCATCACACAGCCTCGGACATAAATTCCAGACCAGTTTACTGCCACTCGATATGTGCGCTTCACTAACTGTGGCCATATAAAGTGGCATTACCACAGCTTGTAAGTGTAAAAGGTTTGCAATATTTGCTCTTACAATTATATATTGATGATAACTTACAATTCTGTTACATAATCAAGGTGAAAAACAGAACACACTACAAAAAACAGTTTAAGAATGCGTTATCTATTTTTAAACCCAGACTTTAATAAAATGCTGTTTTCGTGCACAGTGCTACCTCACAGGTAGCTTTTCCACAAAGGCTTAGGGAGGGGAAATTGCTTTGGCTGTCAACCGCTGTGATGAATCTGCTTTTAGAAGTGTAAACATTTGGCACCGTTGATAGCCAAACAGTAAGGGCAACTTGTCCGATGATGAGTGTGATTTTCTGTGCTGTTCACATTTGGAGAGTGTAATTTGCCTGAGATAAGGTGTGGATTTATGTCAGAAATAACTTCACTCTTAGATTTATGCTCACTGAACACTTGGAGTGAAGCCACACTAGAAGGAGGATGATAGAGGGCTAGTAACAGCATTACATGCATGAGGACTTGGAGGTGAAATGATTTTCCAGTTGTGTTCTGAACAGAAAATAGATTTTGTTTATTGATTATACTTTAAGCTTTTCTCAGAGCACATGAGACTCCAGACATATCCAATAGATTAAAATTGACCTTAGCCCCTGCTATAGCTTATTTGGAGATTTCATCTACAAAATAGTTTTCTTGTAACCTGAGGGTCTGACACTTCCAAAAGTACACTACTGTCTATGTCAAGCAGAAATGGGAGAAAGAATCAGGACTCAAGATATCTGAAGGTGATTGGAATGATATATGGTAAAGTTGGGCTGAGACTACCAACTCAAGGTCCTGGAGAGAGTTCTGTTTAAAGAAAATAATATGTTTTGCAACTACAAAGCTTTATTTATGAAATGGGGGTTAACCGGGACAGGCGAAGCATTTCAGAGATGGAGAGAAAATGTTGCCAATAGCTTATCTTAGCCTTCTGCTGACCCCCCCTCAGCCATCACGGCGGCTGCACTGCAGGCTAATTTATTAGAGAGATGGAGAGAAATGTTGCTTATAGGCTAAACTATTAGAGAGATGAAGAGAGGGGCCTGCTGTTGGGCCTATCCTCTGCAGCCACTGCAGCACCAAAGAATGGGGGAACCAGGAAGCCAACCAGCATAGCCCGCCTGCCAATTCTGCCCCACTTCCATGCAACACACTGGTCACAGAAAAAGATCAGAACGAAGTTGTCATTTATCTGGCGATAACAATGTGCGTTCCCACGCTTTGTGACAAGAGTGTGTGGATGAAGCATTGAGTTGTTGAATTTGATTAATTTAACGGCTGGCTAGTAAGCCAGCTGACTTTCTAATTTCAGTTTCATTATTAATGAACGTTAACTAACGCGTTCCATCGAATTATTCTGCCTCCACCTACGCTCTGCCCACAAAAGTACGTCATCATGGTAGGTCACAAGTTTAATGTTGCCCATGTCAACCCCTTTTTTTTGCCTGAAAATGTTAATAAAAGTAAAGTTTAAATAAAATAAAAAAAGAGGGGTCTGTTGGACTTTAGCACATCTTCACGTTTGTGTTTTTATTTTGTGTCCACAGGAGATCGCCTTCCCGAAAATGGTGGCCAGCTGTTGTCGTTTCTTGTGCTACTTCTGTCGTATTAGCCGCCAGAACCAGAAAGCCATGTTTGACCACCTGAGCTACCTGCTGGAGAACAGCAGTGTCGGGCTGGGTGAGTACTTGTAGATTCACAAAGGAAGACGGTCTACTCTCCTTCTATCTTTTGACAGTTGCCTTTCAGCCTTTTCTTCTATTGCAGTTGGTGTATATCATTCTGAGAGAGGAAAACAGAGGTTTAAAGATTTATGGGAAAATGTAAATATAAAGGATGAACAGAAGGTACTGAAAAAAAGATTTTCAGAAGAGGAATATGCGATGGTGAGAAAAAGTAAAAGGCTATAGTGGAAGAGAGAATTATTGAGAGAAGAAGTAAAATGGATTACTTGACATTTAACATTTCTTCGAATTTTCCCAACAGAAGAAACTGAAATGTGCCCTTTTTGCGACTCCCAAAATAATGCAAAATGTTCATTGAAACCAATAGGTGCCACTTGCTGGAGGGGTTTTTCAGCTAATTAAATTTGAGATACAAACTTATCACCCACAGTATGCCAGGGTATCAAGGCAGAAAAACTAGGGACAGGGATTATTTAGTCATGCAGGGCAGGACTGATGAGTCACCGGGCTCTGTCTGCTGCTGCTGCTGCCTCTGTTGCTTCTGTAAACTAAAGCTCCTGCCTGTGAAAGAGGACATGGTGTGGAGAAGACCAGTGAATGCCAACACACCAGTTTATTATGCCCAACATGAAACATTTGATATTTGCTTTCTCATAAATCACGTACATCAATGTGAAGGAGCTGGGATACGTGCCTTGTGTTCTCTGTTTTTGTCCAACTTTGCCTGCATGAAGGATGTCGTTATAACTCTAAACCAATGACTGATCTGTTTTTTTAAATCTGAATTGCCTGTGCACAACTATTGTCAGAGTATGTGCCCAATGGAAAGGTAACAATTAATGTTGGCAGCGAGTGTTTTTGCACATTGAGTCCCAGAGGATTCATTAAGTTATGATTAATTATCTGCATATTAATTATCTCAAACATTTAGAAAAGTTGCTTCTCAAAACAAGCATCGATTACAATAATGATCATTGTAGTAAATATGAGACGTATACTGTATGTCCATTAACAGTGACGCAGTTAACCTGTGAAACATTCTATACATCATTTCTATTAGGTATATTTTACAACACTTTACAACACTTACAAATCTAATTGAGTTTCCAAATATTCCTGAATTAATACAGCATTGAAGCGATAAAGCATTTTCAGTTCAAAGCCATTTTCTATATCATATCTTATGGAGATAGACTGCCCCCTGTTGTTTAGTACAGCGCAAATGTAAAGTTTTCTTTGCTGTTAACACTTACCCGTGTGTGTGTGTGTGTGTGTGTGTGTGTGTGTGTGTGTGTGTGTGTG
>NW_022280055.1:2106427-2165360 GCF_004355925.1 Anarrhichthys ocellatus | reverse complement strand
TGTGTGTGTGTGTGTGTGTGTGTGTGTGTGTGTGTGTGTGTGTGTGTAGCCTCTGAAGCTATGCGCGGCTCCACTCCGCTGGATGTGGCAGCATCTTCAGTGATGGACAACAACGGCCTGGCTTTGGCCCTGGAGGAGCCTGACTTGGAGAAGGTTTGTTACTTGAGCGAACAAACCAACATGTTTACGAACATTGAGTCCGAAATCTGCTGCAATTACACCGTTATTGATCCTTGAAACATTATTATTTAGTGCACCCGGTGCTTTCAAGCTGATCACCAGCCAAAGTGTGTTCCTTTTATCACAACCTCGAGTTATTTGTTGTTGTAGCAGATTCATCTGCTTTATGACAGACTTAACTTGAGTGTTAAATACTATTTCAGGCACTGTAAAATTGCAAATTTTGAATGAAATTGCATTAAACATGCTGAGATGAGAGAACCAGATATTTTTGTAGTAATAAAGCTTAAATTCAGCGAAACAACCATTTAGTCTAAAAGCACACGTACAGGGAAAGTAAGATGATATTTGTCTTGATGGTATGAGTGGGCGATATATCAAATATACTCAATGTATTGCAACTTGTTCTATGTGTGATGTAGTAAATTAGTATTTATCCCGAATCCTGAGTAGAAATATTATTTATTGCATAATTAGTGTGTGTGTTGTATGAGCATGGAGGTGTTGACGGGGCGTGTGTTGTTGTATCTGAAACAGGGAAAGAGCCTGGAGAGAGCGAAAGAGGTGGAGAGCACCAAAGCGAGTTTAGGCAGTAGGTGTTGAGCTCTGAAACTTTAATGGAAGAAAGTGAGCCAGACAGATATAGATACCTCAAGGCACCCAAGTTTTCTCATTAGAATATGATGTATGATTTTGTCCCATCTGAATAAGCTTGCTCAGCAAATGCCTTCAAGCCGTCACTGTTTCTCATACTGACAGTCAAGAAGACAAAATATGCCATTATAATACCCAGGAGTGAAACAGAATGTGTGTGTGTGTGTGTGTATGTGTGTGTGTAGGTGGTGAGATATCTGGCAGGCTGTGGTCTTCAGAGTTGTGCCATGCTGGTTGCTAAAGGTTACCCAGACCTCGGCTGGAACCCCATAGAGGGCGAGCGCTACTTGTCCTTCCTGAGGTTCGTCGTCTTCTGCAATGGTATGTCGACTTTCATACTGAGTGCACAACGTATATACAGCAGACTCTGACTCGTCCTTTTGCGAACAACTTAAATCACCACCTTTTAAATGCCCGTCTCCCTCGTCGTGTTTGTATACCAGGTGAGAGTGTGGAAGAAAATGCCAACGTGGTGGTGAAGCTGCTGATCAGACGCCCCGAGTGTTTCGGCCCCGCCCTGAGGGGAGAGGGAGGTCAGGGTTTGCTGGCTGCCATGAATGAGGCCATCAAGATCTCTGACGATCCTGCCCTGGACCTGCCCAAGACTCTCTCTGTGGTCACTAATGGGTATGAAAAAAAAGCCTGGGAATCAGCATTAACATCATCACAAGACACTAAAAAACCCACTGAGCTCTCACTAGTGTTGAGGTCACCCATTATCCTTGTCTTTGTGGTGAATTGCTACGTTTAGGTAGATTTGCCTGTGTGTTTCTGAGCTCAGCCAAACAGGCATTATTCTTAGTTATTACACTAATTAATAGTGCTATATCAGGTTGAAATTCATACTGCTCATTCACTATGAGGAGAGTGAAGTTTACTTCTTTGTTAAAGCCTGCTCAAAGGAACTGGAAATACAGGAATGTATTGCTCTCAATTTTAATCAGAACTTTTATCATCGGATTGACTTTCCTCCCAAAACAGGAAAATCATCCTATATAAAATCTTGCTATCTAAAATTTAATCAATTCGATTTTTTATTTAGTTGGTGTTTCAGAGAGGTTATTTTAACGTATCCTGTCATTTTCAAGTTGAGGGGTGTAACCTGTAGGGGGTGCGCGTGTAGGTGCGGCGCTGTCCATAGTGCTGAAAGGGGGCGGAGATTGATACGACAGACAGAACACATTTCTTACCCGGCCTGCTTTGCGAAAGAGAGAGAGAGAGAGAAAGAGATGGAATAGGCTATATATCATGATTTATTGGGAGAAAAAAGCAATTATATTTAAAACCAGACCCCCTATATAGCCCGAATGGAATGATCTTTTGTTTCATCATCGCATTTTATCGCCACTGCTGCGAATCATGCTCCTTAGATCGAATCCTCGACTTCGGGGTCACCCCTATTCAATATACAATATACATTTGAACAAAAAATAAACGGCTGGGAACAGGTGGAGTTAAAGACGGCACACAGAAATGCTTGTCTACTTAGAGGTTTAAGAGAAAATAATATAGCAGCCTTGACATTGATGGAAGCTGTGAGTAAAGCTGTGTAGAAAGTGCTGGGGCCCTGCCGGCTCACATTATTATGCAAAGGCTGTAATACACTGACTGCATTTTAATGGGGTAGGTCAGTATTGCATGAAGTGAGGCGAGGGATTGGGAAGCGAGTCAAAATCAATGTGTATAACTCAGTGGCCTGTCTGGAGATCATGTATTGTGCCAACGCATTGTTATAATTCCTCACATAACTGCTGTAATCTATTTCTCTTCTGGTTCCCATTGTCTTCTCAAATTACCTTGAATCAAATTACTAGCTGAGCTCATGGTTCCTGATTTTCTTAGTAAGAGGGAGGTTTGCAGTATCCTATATGGGTGTGTTTGTGCGTTTCAGGTCTGGTGAGGAAGAAGGGGAAGTTATTCACATGGGCAACGCCATCATGTCCTTCTACTCGGCTCTTATTGACCTGCTGGGACGCTGCGCTCCAGAGATGCATGTGAGGAGCTTTTTCATCATGCACAGACTCGCACTCCTCTATACAATAACAGAGGCCACCACAATGACCTGAATGAAATAGGGCGTTGGATATTAATTATTATTAATACGTTCTATTTTACCTTTTAAAAATGCAGAAACTGTTGTACATGCTTTTGTCTTTTTGCGCCTTGATTTTTGCAACAGCCTCTTTAATCAAAAAAAAAACCACAACCAAGAGGTATGATCATACCACACCTGTTTTAGCCTCTTTACATAGGCTCCCTGTTTGTTCAAGAATGGATTTTAAGACCCTAATGATTACCCTTAGAGCTCTTCATGACCTGGCTCCAGACTATACAGTATTTAAGACCTTTTAATCCCTCATGAACATTTGCCTCGTTTGAGATCCACTGGCATTGGTCTTCTGGCTCCTGCAGAGCACAGAATCTTTTAACTCTGCCCTTAATGTATTTTATCATTCGTTTTGGTATTTAATTTAATTTTCGACCATGACACACTTAGTACTTTGTACTTCTCCTCTATTATTATTTCCTATTTGTGTCTATTACAGCTTATCAATGCGGGTAAAGGTGAAGCGCTGCGTATCCGAGCCATCTTGCGCTCTCTGGTTCCCACCACTGACCTGGTGGGCATCATCAGCATCCCCCTCAAAATGCCTGTGCTTAATAAAGGTATGTTGGTCTTAGTGGTTGTTGTTTTATGTATTTCTGTATGAAGTCATGCAGGTGTTGATGGTTGAATAGCAAAAGATAAACAGGAAAAAAAATAATGAAGTTGAACGAGGTACAGCAACAAAAACAAGCAACGGTCAGTTTGAAAATGTAGCGGGGAGGAAACCTTTAACAGCCAAAAGTGACAAAAGAAAAGGGTTTTTTGGACTCGATTAAAGCCTGAAACTGGTTTCAGGTGTGGAAGAAGAAAGTTGCACACTCGTAGCAACGATGTAAATAATGATTTAAAATGTACCAACGTTTCGTATTCTGCACGGTATTAAGTGATAAATTGCAGCACCATAAGATGTAAAATTATTACCGACACTGTTGTGACAGTTTATTTAGGCTGTTCTTGCAAATAATGCTCTCTGCTACATGGACATAGAGAAAATTACTTTTTATAAGACTTTGATAGGCTTTTGGGATCTATTCCTTAAAAACCCTTGGCCTTAATGGCCTGAATGTTGATTTTGACTTTGTATAAAATTGTCATCTATAGGTACATGAATACCTAGGCGTCGTCCCGAGATATTATGTCTATCCCTGGAGGTCTCCTCTTTAGGAACGGAGTCGGTGCCAGGGGTGTTTTGTCCCTTAATGCCCTGGAGAAACTGTCATGTTAAAACGTTGGTAAATTATTAAATCGTTTTTTATATCGTGAATATCTTACTTCACACTTTTGCTTTCATCTTGATCAGCATCTATCCAGCGCTGGTGTGCATTCCTCCTCTCTCTCTCATCCTGAAACTGGTCTCACAAACAGCACTCTGACAACACATTTTGATTTAAGCCGAATATACAAACAAATCTACAATATATCAGATTCAAATTGTCTCTGCTGCCTACTGAACTAACATGCTGCATTACTTAAATGAATGTATCTGCACAAATCATCTCAGCTCTCCTACGCTCTGGAGGTAAATCATGAAAATGTGTCACACCAGCCCGGATGTCAGGAGTGAATATCTGCTCACTTCTCCCTCTTTCTACTGAAAAGAAAAATAGTTTCAGCCATCTTCAGCAGCAATCACACAAGAAAATTAAATTCATATCCAATTTTCTTAATGACATTTTCCTAAAAGAAAGCAAGCTGTGTCTGAAATGAACAAATTTTGCTTTTGTAATATCTTTCCACAGCTTATCATTCCTGAACTCACTTTTACCTTAAATACACTTGTGTTTTGTTTCTACATATTTTGTTCATAATGCATCTTTACATCATTTATGTATCATTTCATACTGTATTAAAAGATTCACTTTTTAAGTTAAATATGCTTTAATAGTCAGGAACACTAAGAAAAGTATCACAATCAATAAAAACAATAAATACAATATTTACACACGGCACATTGAACTGAAACTTTTTCCCCCTAAAATGTGTTTAACCTTCAGATGGTACACTGACGGAACCTGACATGTCAGCCTGTTTCTGTCCGGACCACAAGGCCTCCATGGTGCTCTTCCTGGAACGAGTGTACGGCATCGAGGACCAGAGCTTCCTGCTCCACATGTTGGAGGTCGGCTTCCTGCCTGACCTGCGAGCCTCTGCGTCTCTCGACACGGTGAGTGAGAGGAAACCCCGATAACCTTCACTACAAATCCTTAGCAAACCTTCACCTTCAAACCTTTATTTTGTTACTAACAACCAAAACATTTGTTTCCCATGTATCCTAAAAGAGTACATTTTAGTATTTTAGCCTGTAGTTGCACAAAGTAAAAGTGCTTGTTGCGAGCATGTGTAAGGGAGCCTATTTTCACTCCAACTTTCTATTAATCTTAGATGTGGGGAGATGTGTTTTGTGCCTCTTCATCCTTTAGTTCACATGTATTGTGTTCCGTTCCACAGGAGGTGTTGAGCACCACCGAGACGGCGTTGGCCATGAACAGGTACATCGGCTCGGCCCTGCTGCCTCTGCTCACCCGCTGTGCCGCTCTCTTCAGCAACACGGAGCACTACGCACAGCTGATTGACTCCACGCTGCAGACAATCTACCGGCTGTCCAAAGGACGCTCGCTCACCAAAGCCCAAAGGGACGCCATCGAGGAGTGTCTGCTGGCTATCTGCAAGTAAGGCCCGCTGAGCTATGATCAGACTCAGCCGAGGGGAAATAAAAAAAGGGGAGCTGGAGATTAGCAGAGGCTGCGCCATTATTCTTTCAAACAATGGCACTGTCAAACGGCTTGCCTCAGGCACAGTGCAACACATATTGAACAGCACGTAGGACAAACTGCAGGAAACGCTGCCATTCGGCATAATAGATTAAGGGCTATTTATTTATGAACACAATGATACTTAAGGATTGTAACCACATAATGTTGGCAGCCATTTTTAATGTCTTTGACAGAGTTTAACCTCGACTGACCCTGAATCATGCAGCTTTGTGAATACACTGCCACAGAGATGAGGCCACATTTCAGAGTACATTTAAAATTCAGTTCAGGTGCTCAGCTTGGTCTAATTGCACATGAGAGAATTAAATCGGATAAGTGTGGTGTGTATAATAGATTGAATCTGCAGTTATTGTGGCTATTGTATCAAATTTATGTGGGAGTCTCGAATCACTGCTCCTGTGTTTTTATGTTTCACTAATGTAATTCTTATATTTCACAGGCACCTGCGTCCCTCCATGATGCAGCAGCTACTCAGGCGGCTGGTGTTCGACGTTCCTATGCTCACTGAATACTGCAAGATACCTATAGGGGTGGGACACTAGACGAGTTTCTTTTCACTATTGTGCTTGATTTATTAGTTGAAAAGAGAGTTATGGCATAATTATAACGAGCAATCGGAGGCATCGCATATTTCACAACCCATTCATCCTCCTCATTTGCTGTGTGTTGAACGCACAGACATATTGTTTCCTCACCCAAGCATTTCTTTAAGTCTGTTTGAAGGCAGGTGACATTAGGCATCATGTATTTTACCCTTTATACATGAAATACAGCATAAATAGTACAAAACTTACTCTTTGGCCATTGATGTGCAATCATTTTTTATATAGTTGAACTAAAATCGTTATGTTTTCTCCTTATATTTGATTTCTAGCTTCTGACCAACCACTATGAGCAGAACTGGAAGTACTATTGCCTGCCTTCTGGTATGGCCAGCTTTGGCATAGCCTCCGAGGAGGAGCTCCTCCTTACCAAGAAACTCTTCTGGGGAATCTTTGACTCCCTGTCTCAGAAGGTACAACCAGAAACCCTGTTGTGTAGATTATTCATTAAGATTCACTGACAGCGTGTGTCTGTAGTGTTTATGATTTTGGAAAGCTGTATTACTTATCTTTATTTTGTTTATCTATTCCTCCTCCTGCTCATTTTTTTATCTCTGAGAATAAATCAGGAGGCAAAGCAATCAATCTCTGTTGCATAACTAAATGTTTAGTAGTGTGTTGGTGTCTGCTCTCTAAAGCTGTCCTCTGTTTGCTGTTGATTTTTTATATTCTGTTTTTTAGACAAAACTTGGAACAACAAAAAACAAGAAAGTTCTTGGTAGTCAGGAGGTAGTGAAATGAAAGCTCAATGGAGTGCCTCGGAGCAGTGCAGCTGAGGCGAAGCCAAAACAGATGAATGATTTATCAGTCTGTGACAAGCCATCTCTCAGTGCAGACTTTATCCAGCTTTCTGTCTTTTATTTTGCCTCCTCATCGTTTCCTCTTCCTGTCTTTGCACGACTCAGTCTGTCCATCTAATAGCTAAGCAGACATGTCCTCATTCTGCTGATCTGTCTCTTCTGTAGAAGTACGATGCGGACCTTTTCAAAAGTGCCATGTCATGCCTGTGTGCCATCGCTGGAGCCTTGCCTCCCGACTTTGTGGATGCCAGTCTCGGAGCAACACTGGAGAAACAGGCATCAGTGGATGCACAGGGCAACTTTGATCCTAAACCCATTAACACCGCCAAGTGAGTGGTCTGAAAATGCATTTACTTACTTTTAGATTAAAAGGCACAATTTTTGGAAAAAAATTAATCAAACGTATAAAACTGTTGTACTGTTCTGCCAATGTTAGCTTTGGTTTAAAAACGGCAATTTAATCACGATTGGTGGGTTTGTCTGTAAATCAAAACAAAGCTTTTGCCTGCTCAATATACAAGTAAAATTGACTTTGAAATAATTATTTAAATATTATTTTCACTTTCTAGTATCTCTCTTCCTGAAAAGCTTGAGTACATTGCCAACAAATATGCAGAGCATTCCCATGACAAGTGGTCCTCGGAGAAGGTTAGTCCCTAAATTTGTCTTATTTGTGTTCTGTGTGGTACAGTAGCATGCCTGGCCAGCAAGCATTCACGATATATCACTTAGTTTATATTCCTGAAATGCATAGTACTATAAGGCTGCAACTGTTGTTGCAGGTGTCAATAGGCTGGAAACATGGAGACAGCCTGGACGAGCAGGCCAAAACCCATCCACTGCTGAAGCCTTACAAAGCTCTGAGTGAGAAGGTACATGCACACTGGTACATACACAGCTGCCGTTAGGGGTGTAGGAAGCATTCTTTCAAATGCTGATTGTGCATCAAACATAAGGTACTTTTTTTTTCTGAGTGAAAGAAATCTCTCACAGTGGCAAAGCTGTTTAAAGACGGACATAATGGTGTTGGTTGCATGCAGGGCAGAGCCAGTGTTGCAATTTCTTAAGAGGACAAATTAATTGGCCAACTTGGCAACACATTTTTGAATGCGTCATGCTAAACTACTCATTAACATGAAACTCCAATAGAAGAATAACCTCTAGAAAATGTAGAAAGTAGTTTTATTTACACATCAGATGGGTTTGTCTTGAATGAACAGTCTCACCCATGTTGAACTGTTGCATCAACTTTTGTGTGTTCAATATGCAGGAGAGAGAAACATACCGCTGGCCAGTGAGAGAGTCATTGAAGAGCATGCTGGCTATGGGCTGGAACATTGAGAGGACCAAGGAAGGAGACGCCATGTTCCAACAACGACAAAGTGAAAAACAGCGAAAGACCTCTGAGTCTCAGGTAACATCCTGATGTAGGATCACAATCAGACATGAATGTTCTCACAGATGTTTCCTTTGTGATACTTATTTACTATCTAACACTTAAATTCACAAGATTCTCCCTTTTTAAAGATGGTTCCGGCACATCAAATTTAATTTTCTAAACCTCACATTGATTTGATGAGAAATATTTAAAATGACTGATGCATTTGTAGCTTTTAATATTCAAATCTGGTTTGTGCTTGCATTGTCTCTATCTGACTTTGTAGATTAATGGATTCAGTCCTGCTCCAATGGAACTGCACAATGTCACTTTGTCTAGAGAGCTACAGGTTGGTTTTTGTTCAACTTTTTCTCATTGTTGTAATAATATGATCATTGTTCTAAAACAGTTGTTACATATGCTCTAGTCTCAAGTGTGCAAATTGTCTTTTTTAACACAAACCCAATGTGTTCAGACTTGATTACATTTGAGTGTGTGCTGTACCTGCAGGGCATGGTGGAGGTTGTAGCAGAAAACTACCACAGTATCTGGGCCAAGAAGAAGAAAACTGAACTCGTTAGCAAAGGTGTGTTAGCGTGCAGTTTCAAAATACACTTGAGTTGCGGTAATTCTGACTAGTGAGCTTGTGTAAAATGGTATGAAAATGATTTTTGAATTTGATTTGACTTGTCAGGAGGAGGGACCCATCCGCTGCTGGTTCCCTATGACACCCTGACAGCTAAAGAGAAGTACAGAGACCGAGAGAAGGCCCAGGAGCTCTTCAGATTTCTGCAGATCAGTGGCTATGCCATCATAAGGTTACCCTCCTCTCCCTCCAGTTTGTCCTTCCTTAAAGAAATAAGCAACACTAAGAAACACAAAGCACAATGTCACAACAGCTCAAAGCACTTTTAAAAGTTTCCTGTATTGTATATGTCAGGCAAAACTTTAGACTGTGCTTAATGAAGTCATTCTAGTTTAAATCCTAATGAGCACTGCTATGAATACAAACCATTTATTTCTTTATATATCGAAACACTTTGCTTTTGGTAATTGATTAAAAAAAGAGTAATTTGATCTAGAGAAGCACTGATTGAGACACACACGTGCTGTACATCGACACGGACACTAACGTCACAGACACACACACACAACATGCACGTTGCACCTATAGTGGCCGCTGCAGCACTAACAGAATATAACAGCCACACACACACAACATGACGTCGGTGTGAAAGTTCCTCAGTGCGAGTGAAATACACATAAAGTTTGCAATTTGTAACACCTTTAAGTCCAAAAGAAGCAATGGAGGAACAACCTTAAAAACAAAGGTTTTGGCAACAAGAAGGTCTCGTAACTTTTGGAGAAAAATTAAGTTATTTAATTGCCAATGTTTTATTGTGAACATACAAGTGATAAATAGTAATCGGTCATTGGAAAATTGCAGTTGGTGCATCCCAAATCTGAACAGCAACTATTTGTGATTTCTTGACTTTTGTAATCTGACAGAGGTCAGAAAGACATGGAGCAGGACTCTTCATCCATGGAGAAGCGTTTCTCCTACAAGTTCCTCAAAAGGCTACTGAAGTACATCGACTCTGCCCAGGAATTTATCGCTCATCTTGGTGAGTGTGTGACATTTTTATATTGATTCAGAATTTGTCCTCGACGCTGACCTCGCCACTTAACACTGTTGTTAATCCAGAGGCTATGGCCACTAGTGGGAAGACGGACAAATCACCTCATGACCAGGAAATCAAGTTCTTTGCCAAGGTCGGGAACACTTTTTTTGCAACAGAACCACTGACATGTTGTTGAATTCACTCTTAATAAAGCTTTGAGTAAGGTTTGAGTCTCATCCCTGCATTTCTTCTCTCCAGGTGTTGCTTCCTCTGATGGATCAAACTTTCAAGAACCACTGTCTCTACTTCCTGTCCACGCCCAGCAAGAGCCTGAGCAGCTGTGGCTGTGCTTCTAACAAAGAGAAAGAGATGGTCACCAGGTACTGTGTAGACGCAATGGATAATCTGTGTCATCAGCCTTTTCCATTGTCAGGTTTTTGCTATTCAGAGAGTCCTCCCTTTTAGCTCAGTGGGAGGAGTGAAGAGGTTCTCTTCAATATTTCCATCAGAACTTTTCTTATTTCCTTTTTTACTTTGCTTTTTTCAATTCTGTCCTTACCATCTTTCTTTTCCAGCTTGTTCTGTAAGCTGGCAGCTCTTGTCAGACACAGGATTTCTCTCTTTGGTAAGGTTGGCATTGCCTCTGTATGCTCGTGTGCCCCTTTGCTTTGAAGTCTCTTTCCACATCTGCAGTAAATGTTTCTCTCACAGGAAGTGACTCTGCAATGATGGTGAGCTGTCTGGACATTCTCTCCCACACACTTGACACCAGGTAAGGTGTCTGTATATGCAGTGACTCATCAAGTAGACAATAAAACTATAGTCTTGAGCGTGCACATTAGCCCCTGTGTTCCCTCCCCTCTCTCAGAACGGTGATGAAGTCCGGCTCAGAGCTGGTCAAAGCCGGGTTTCGGACTTTATTTGAGAGCGCGGCAGAGGACCTGGAGAAGCTGCTAGAGATGCTAAAACTGGGGAAGTTCATGCAGTCCCGTGCCCAGATGAAGAGCGTCACACAGAGCATCAACTATGTGACTGTGGCACTGCTGCCCATCCTCACTGCCATCTTTGAGCACATCACAACATACGAGTTTGGACTGGACCTGCTGTGTGAGTTTGTGTTTATCACTCACTGATTTCCCTTTTTATTTTACTTCATTTATATTGCGTTTTGTTTAAAAAGCAAACATGAATATAGCGATTGCAAATGATGCTCAATTAATAGTGCTATCAGCGGCAACAATCCATTCAATCCAGAATTTTTTTTCTCTTCCTGTTGTTGTTATGCAAGTAAAAAGTTTGTGTTTTTGTTTGTTTCAGTGGATGATGTGCAGCTGTCCTGCTACCGAATCTTGACTTGTTTCTACTGTCTGGGAACAGGAAAGAACATCTTCGTGGAGAGGTAGGTGGACAAACTTTTCTTAAACTTTGCAGCAGGATGTAAATTGGTATTTGGTTCAACACATGAGCAGTACTGTCTATTTGATAAGTTTACTTGATAAGACTCCTTGATAATGATTAATGCTTGCTATAATTTCTATCATCTACTAGAATTGGTATCAAGGATCTGTGAAATAGTATTTCATGAAGTATAATATGCTTGTCACTGTTAATTAGGATTTGTCTGTAAGGCTTTTTGATGAACTCATATGTGTGACAAATGCACTCAGGACTTGAAGGAAGATTTATGATACCTCATGTACCCATATACTTGTTTAAAAATATACTATGATACACTTATGCAATAGTTTCTGTGGTACAGTATGCGTTACAAAATGAAGGCAGAGGTTTATTATTTAGTTATAGTTCTAAACTATATCAACCTAGGGGAAAGGAGACAACAGAAACACTTCATTAAAACCATTATTCTGTGGCATTATTCTCTAACTGGCAATAAAATAAAATAAAAACTGTTGTGCAAAAGAAAGTTACATAAAGATACATTTTTGGTGTGTTTTTTTTTTTATTACACTTCATAAATGTACATGTGTATCTGCAGGCATCTTCCAGTGCTGGGGGAGAGCCTGGCGACCCTGGTGGGAGCCATGCCCGTGGCGTTCCTGGAGCCCCACCTAAACGCCCACAACCCTCTGTCTGTCTTCAACACAAAGACCCCCCGAGAGAGAGCCAGTGAGTGTATCCACCTAATGCTCCTTTTTATATTGATCATTATCCCACTCATTTACAGTGTTTTTCTGTCGCTGTGTAACGTTCATACTTTAGAGCATTAAATGTTGTCTGCGTGTTTTTATTTTTCAGTCCTGAGTATGCCGGACAAAGTGGAGGAGATGTCTCCGGAGATGCCTCGTCTTGACAGACTGCTGAAAGATGTCAGCGACGTCTCAGAGTCTGGTGCTCGCTACAGCGACATGCCAGAGGTCAGAAGGACAGATGGGATATTTGAATGTATACAAACATCTGCATTTTTTTGGCCTTTGGTCCCACATGGTCACTACTTGAATGCTAAAGAGTATCGTGGCGTAGATACAAAAAGTCTCTATGGAACATGGTCTATTTATGGAAGATATGCATGTTATACTGTATGTTGTCCAAACTATGTCTTACTATGAAGTATTTTAACGTTAACATCGTACAAATATATCCTATAGACCGTATCGGTGTGTTGCACAACTGAGATTTAAGTAACTATTCACGTAAGATTTTTACACCTACGTGACACATTTGCACAAATTCGATTTGTACAACTCTTGTGTTGCCTCAAAATCAATCATGCAGACATTTGAACTTTAGCCTCTCTCCTGCAGGTCATTGAGGTGGTCCTTCCCATGCTGTGTAACTATCTGTCCTACTGGTGGGAGAAAGGTTCGGAGAACTCTCCTACAGGTGCCCAGTGCTGCACTATGGTGACTTCTGAACACCTCAGCTTAATCTTGGGAAACATCCTCAAGATCCTGAACAACAACCTGGGCATCGACGACGCCCCCTGGATGAAGAGGATTGCAGGTGAGTGCCAGGCTCCAGGCTGTTAGAGAAAGAACAAATATGATTTGAAAGGCTTTCATGCCGGTCAGATTGTGTTGTTTCTCCAGACTTGCAAAGGCAGAGCTTGTACTAGGTTTATTTTGCTTTGTTGGGAAACGGAAGAGAGAATTTTACAAATGAATTGCTTCATGGAAGTATGCAATTACATTTCATTAGGTGGTGAGTTTTGTTCTCAACAGATGTAGAAACTACCCTGCTGTCTCCTTTTCTCGTTTAAAACATATGAACAAACAAGTGAAGCTTCAGCATAATAATGAAAACTCTCCAAAGTTATTCTAGATGATGATGCCCTTGTGGAAACCTCATGTTAATGCAATGTTAATGTTCTTTTCGTAGAACATTAGTATTTTCAGTGCACAATCCTCAGCGGGAGTTCAGGAAAGGCCAGATCAACATAATTAGCTGCTGTGAAGGCAGATAGCCTGAAGCATCACTTCTTAAAACCACATTTGAATATTTGACTTTACATACAAATAAATTAAACAAGCGAATAATTGATATAGTGTATCCTGTATTAAACTATCTTTTGAATAATATTTCCTGTTTTGCGTACTATTGTACTTTCGGAGACGAGGATAAAAAACACAATTGCGGATATAACTTAAAAACTTGTGGTTGTTCTAAAACTAAGTGCTAAATATAGTTTGACAGTTGGGACACTTGACACCAGAGCCAATAATCTCCAGCGACAGAGGAATGATTGTGGTTGTCTGTATATCTCAGCTGCCCATGTCCAGAATATATATTTTCCATCGTCTCTGTCTCCAGTTTACTCTCAGCCAATCATCTGCAAGGCTGGAGCAGATCTGCTGAGGACCCACTTCCTGCCCACACTGGACAAACTGAGGCAGAAGACAGTGAAGGTGGGAGCTTAAAATATAACGTACATTGTATCCTATGCTCAATGACACTTGTGGGTAAAGTAGATTTTTTTTTTGCTGACTCCATCGTAAAGGGGCTGAATTTATAGTGTATTTATGGAGCAGTCAGTAGTCAGAAGAGCTGGTCCACCAACGTTATGCTTAGTCACACCTGCTGAGAGTAACAATAACTCTTGTCACTTCCTAAGAGAGCATACAGGGAGGAGATTATTACCACTGAGGTGGAAGGGGGTCTTGTGTGAGGACATTTTTTGCTAATGAATTGATTGCTGGAGATGAGTTGTTGATGTGCTGCAAACGAAGGTTGTGGCTGAAGAGGAGCTGCTGAAGGCCGACAGTAAAGGTGACAACCAGGAGGCCGAGCTGCTCATCCTGGATGAGTTTGCTGTGCTCTGCAGAGACCTCTACGCCTTCTACCCCATGCTCATCCGTTATGTGGACAACAACAGGTACAATATCAGCAGAGAAAGAATAGTCTCTATTGCAAAGATTTTCAGGGGGATTTTTTACGATCAAACATTAGTTTGTCTAGTTTTAAACATCACGATTGTTTTCCTGTAGTCCCTGAGCTTTATCCACCTATATGTCTGATTTATGAATGCTTAGTATCGCCGTGACCTGCACAGATGTGACACAACTTAATGTAACTCAATAAGAAATGTCTCTGGTTCATGTCTCGTTCCATTCCAGGTCCAGGTGGCTGAAGCAGCCGGACGGAGACTCCAACGAGCTCTTCAGGATGGTGGCGGAGATCTTCATCCTCTGGTGCAAGTCCCATGTAAGTCTTACTCTTCAATCAAGTAGTCATATCACAATATGACGTTTGATAACGGTATGCTGGTCTTGAGGTTGTCCTTCTTGATTAACCTCTTTTCTTTGTCCTCTGAACCCAGAACTTTAAGCGCGAGGAGCAAAACTTTGTGGTTCAGAATGAGATCAATAATTTGGGCTTCCTGACTGGAGAGGGCAAGGCGAAGATGTCCAAGGTAAATGTAATGGATGTTACATGTGGTATGGGTGAATACAAAATGGCAAAAACAAAATATTTGATATTGCTGATGATTAGCTTTATGAAAATGACTTCTGAAAGTGATTAGGGCGAAAACGAATTCTTGATTAACTTGATTACTAAAAACATCTTTGTATCGAAGCTTAATTTAATCCAACAGTGAATTAATCCTTTTTGTATCCAAAGCCCAATGCATCTTCTTCATCTGTTCGATAGAGCTCAATTGTAGGACGTCTTCATTCTGTAAGACATCACATGTCCTGTGATGAACCCAGGAGATGGGCGCAGAGTACATCTTAGTTCTCTCTGGGTTCATTTTGGACTTGTCTCACTCCTCACCTGCTGTCCTCTGCACTGTGTCAGCACTTTGGAAAAGCTGAACACAACCTGCATACTTTTCCTGACGGGATCCCCATGTGCTCCGTTTCTTGCTACTGTATTTTACAGACTTCGCTAATTGAAAGGAAAAGTCCTTCTAAGCACTTTTCCTGTGTTTTTAATCGATCCCCAGACATGTGCCGAGCACACTGAATGTGTAGACGGGAGACGTTCCACAAATCAACCGTATGAGTTCGAACCTCTCACATCGAGGGTTTACGACATGATATTTCATGCGGATATTTGTTGCGGTGAGGTCGGGTCATATCTCTGGATGTTGGCAGTGTTCGGTCCAGCAGTCGCTCAACAAGCTGTCACTGTGGGAGTTTGTTGTTTATTTGTTTTGGCGGAGCCGGACACTTTATTTATTTGCACTCTTGGGTTGTTTTGACGCAATAGCTCACAGTGGAGCAGATCTCCTCAGCTCTTGATCCCAGATGACTCTGCTTGTTAGCTGATTTATGTTGAGGCACTTTGGGTCATAGTGTGCGTTTCATCTTAATCTTTGGTTTTTAAAGGTGAAACACAAGTTAAATTACAAATACAAGATAGGGCAAGTTAGAATAATTGTGAGGAAGTGACCAATGTTAAAAAGGGTGTGTCTTTGTCTCCTTCCTCTCTGTAGTCTGGGGGCGACCAGGAGAGGAAACACAAGCGGCGTCGAGGCGAGTACTACTCCATCCAGACCTCCCTTATCGTCGCTGCCCTGAAGAAATTGCTCCCCATCGGCCTCAACATGTGCACCCCAGGAGACCAGGAGCTCATCTCCCTCGCCAAGATACGCTACAGTCTGGTAATGCCTAGTTCACACTACTAGACCCAAGATCAGAGGCGCGTTGGCTCGGCGCGTTGGCTCGGCGCGTTGGCTCGGCCCTCCCGCATCGGCGCCCGAGCACTATGTTTGAACTGCTCAAAGACGCCAGCCGAGAGGCTTGCTGGTATCGCACAGACACATTCCAGATATCTAACATGCTGAATATCTGAACCTGCTTCAGCCAATGAGAGCACGAGAAACCTGGTGGAGTGGTCGCCTGTAACTCTCTCTTTACAATGTCCTTATATTCAGCCGTCTCATAAGCTATTCGAGGTCTCATAATTGATTCACTGATAGACAATATTAGTGGAGCCTCTAATAAAGTTAATCATTTGAAGCTCATTGAGTGCAACTTCCTAAATCTCCTATCAAAGATACATTAAAGTACTTTATATTAAGCCGGAGTGGTGCCTCTTGACCAGTCTTATGTGATTGTATGGTCTTTCTTTGCATCGCAGACTTCAGCTTTTATTTCATTATGTTGGGGATTATTTAGAGGGAGTTTAAAAGAATTGAGAAAGTTTTGTTGTGATGCAAATTAAAGCCCTTAACCAACAAACCATGTCTTCTTTGGTGCGGTCGACATTCAGTAAGTTATGGAATTGCAAATACGTTTCAAATGTTGTCCAATGTGATAGCTTTATACACAAATTAGCACCCTGTCTATTTACTTTTAAAGTCTTCTACTAATAAGGTATTAACAATGCATTATGAATACCCTTTCCCTTCATAGAAAGACACAGATGATGAGGTGAAGGAACACTTGCGTCAGAATTTCCATCTTCAGGACAAGGTGAGATGATGTTCTACCTGGTTGTCATTCCAGTAGAAGATCAGTGTCAGTAATATAAGTATAACGCTGCTGTTTATTTATTGATTTTGAGTGTTATTGTGTCGTAGTCCGATGACCCAGCGGTTCAGTGGCAGCTGAACTTGTACCACGACGTGGTGGTGAAGAGCGAGGAACCTGCAAACTCGGAACACACAGTGGACCGAGTGCAGAGCATCTCAGCTGCAGTCTTCCACCTGGAGCAGGTAGAAACATACACAACAGATTAATTGATGATGAAGATATTAATTTGTTGCAGCAACACAGTACCAAGCATATAGCATCTTTGTCTACACAACTGGTCCCGACTTTGCGTTTCACCGTCGTCATTTCTTCACCCCTCAGGTGGAGCAGCCTCTGAGAAATAAGAAGTGTTTCCGGCAGAAGCTCCTGTCCAAACAGCGTAAGCGTGCTGTGGTGGCGTGTTTCCGCATGGCTCCACTCTACAATCTACCCAGGTGATTTACAATGTCAATAATTCAATATTGACATGAAAACCCAAATTAAGACATTGCTTTATCTCAATCTAACTGTACATAACAGGCAATCACCGAGTAGTCGTCGGGGGGGGGGGGCAGGCATTTTACTTCTGGATTGTGTGCCCATGTGAACCCCTCATCACCTCCCTAATGGCCTTCTCTCCTCTGTGTTGTTTTCTTGCATAACACAACCTCATCCTCCCTCAGATACAAAAATAATAATTACTTCCTGAATGGCTATCGGGAGGTTTGGCTGGAAAGGGCATTCAAAGCCTCCAGCTTTGACCGCCTGTTCTCCCTGCTGACGGTAAAGTGAAACTACAGGGCGAATGCTTCATCAGTTCAATCCCCCGCCCCTTCATCCACCAGGCTGTGGACCGACCTTCTGCCTACCTGCCAAACCAATTGTTTCTGCACTGTTGATTCTGATTGGTCAGCTAGCATGAGCCCAAGAATTGACCGAAACAAAGTTATTCGGAAAGCGGAAACACACTGCAAGCTGCAGGCCTTTGTTTCATTTCAGGTGTACAAGGAAGGATTGAAGAAAGACGGAAAGAAAGAAATCTATTCAAAACAATTTTGACTTTTATTAGTTGGCTACCTGGTTTACAAAAGTATGTTTGATTACAGTAATATACAGTATAAACGCTGTTTCATGTTATTTTGCTTCCTGCTCTTAAAGATCTGTTTTTCAAAAGTTGTGTAGTGTTACGACACACATGTGCATCTTTTTAAAATATTTTTTCTGATAATTACAAGAAACAAAGTTGTTGATGCACCTATTTGTTGGAAAACTGCCTATCTCCCCTAAAGTGTGCATGCTCCTCTAATGAATGTTACAACCTGATGGAAGGAACTGTAGTTATGTCAGAGATCAAACGTGACCAGTCAGAAGAGCCAGTGGGTCCCACATTGACCAATCACCCCCCTGCCTGAAATGCAATTCCTGTAACCCCTTCCTCCCCCTTCATCTCTCCTTCCTGTCTCCTCCAAAAAACTCACCAGAACCCACCCTAATGCCACTGTACCTCCCTCCCCACTACCCTCCATTCCTCCCAACCTCCCCTCACCTCCTCCCTCCCCAGGCATCGCGCTATCAACTTCTTCATCCCGGCCTATCAGAGACTTTGGATAGAGGCAGAGGAATACTCCTTTGAGGAGAAGCTAGTTCAGGATCTGGCAGTAAGTACTGGGCTCGCCTTGCCCTTGCCCCATGTGCCCTGCGTTGGCACCCCTCTGCCAGTCCTGTCTGCCGAATGCTTCTTTAGCACCGCGCCCGTCGAGCCTTGGGAGCGCGCCCGGGTGGGGACCTCGCCCAAAGCACCCAGGGGCGGCCCTCGCTCTAGGCGTGCAAAACCCTTCAAACAGAGATCCGTCAGGGGTCAGAGGCTGCATGACCAACTCAGGAGACACAGGGTCAGCTCCGGTGCTCGCGTCTCTAGGAAATCAGGCTTTGCCTTTCTGACAGCAGTGGTAAGGAGGGCCTTCGAATAGGAGTCATTAGCTGTTTGGCTGTCAGATCTGGATCCAACCCATCAGTTGTCTTTTTCGCTGTACTCTGTAAGTCTGTAGTGTGTAAAGGTGACGTTACAGTACGTTCTGTGGCCGTGACGTCGGTGGCATGCTTGCGTAGTCATGTGAAGATCATACTTCATTAGCTCTTTGTACGCAGATGTGCAGCAAATTCATAAAGACACTAAAACTGTGCCATTGAATGAGAATAAAGTACAGCCTTAGATACAGTTTTCTTCTACAAGTCTGTCAAGATTAGTTTGGACTCGTGGACATTTGTGTAGTCCCTCTTAGTAATTAATGCTCCTATACTGTCATATAGCGTCATTCTTCATGTTCAAAGTCATATCACCAATTAGCTTACTGCTTGCATCTGTTTGCTGTAACATGCATGTATTTGAACACTGATTTCAACGCTGTTCATCATTCACTCTTAACGTCCTTTGCCGTCCTTTCCACGGATCACCAGGACATGATAAAAAAAAAAAAATCATCTGCATGCTAGTGCTTGTTGAATGTTACCGACTCTTTACAGGGTTTTTGACAAATGTGTGAATGGGCACAATTGTCAGTAAGTTTGTGAAGATAAAAAAAAGATATATATTTTATTAGAGGGATGATTAGCGATCAGATGAGACAATGCTAACTGTTCTCACCTGTGGACTCCTGCAGAAAACCCCAATGAAGATTGTGGAGGAGGAGGAAGAGGAGGTGGCTGAGATCCAGCCGGACCCTCTCCACCAACTCATCCTCCACTTCAGCCACAACGCTCTGACAGAGAGAAGGTGAGAGAGTCAAGTCACTGAACACGAGTCTATGTAACAGTGAGCATGCATTTGAAATTCTGTCATATTTATTTTAAATGTGCTACTTTTAGCTTTTGAATTTCAATAAATAATTTCCTCTTTAAGAAGTCACTCAAGAGGGACATACTGTACATCTGCTTTAATCACTGAGGTTGAAGCTCCTGTTGCATGTTGTATAAAATATAACGATAAAAATCATGTTTTGATATTTGTTGTTGATACATTGGGACATCGCTTCTTTTCAGTTACTTGGATGAAGATCCTTTGTATATTGCGTATGCAGACATGATGGCAAAGGTTAGTGGCCTTTAAGTTATTCTTTACGTTTAAATAATTGTGGAAAGACTTGATTTAACGACATGAATGTTGTACCTTTGTGTCTTCAGAGCTGTGCAGAGGATGAGGAGGAAGAAGAGGAGGAAGGGAAAGAAAAGACTTTTGAGGTATGTTCTCATTCAGGCTGATACCCTCATAACAAAGTCTGTGTTACATTCTTAAAAACATCTTAGTTTACCAAAACTCTGTCACCTGGAAATACTCAGAACAGGTACATTGAAGTTTATACTGATGATGGTGTGCGTGCGTGCGTGTGCGTGCGTGCGTGCGCGTGCGTGCGTGTGCGCGTGCGTGCGTGTGCGTGCGTGCGTATGCGTTGCTCCGCAGGAAAAAGAGATGGAAAAGCAGAAGATCCTGTATCAGCAGGCGAGGCTGCACGCCCGCGGGGCCGCAGAGATGGTGCTACAGATGAGCAGCGCCAGTAAAGGTAACGAAGAGCTGATCTGTAACCTTTCTGCTGGTTTACAAGCTCTTTTCTTTCTGGGGAGCTTTAGCTCCGTTCAGTTTAAATGCATTTAAAAGGTCTTTCATTGATGACAAGACTAAAATTCTGAAGTAAACTATTAATATGTATGAGACCATTTTACTGCGAAAAAGTCACAACACAAAAAAGCTAACCTGCCATCTAAAACATAATAAAATATGTTTTTGGTACCCTGAAATGTATCCTTGCCATCTGATCTGCTGCTGGGATTTATCCTTCATCATCAGTCAAACCTGCTTCTGTCCTCCATGTTTGTTGACTTGCAGCTTTTCTCCTACTCTTTCTATCAGGACGTCTGGGCCCCATGGTCACCTGCACCCTCAAACTAGGAATCTCCATCTTAAATGGAGGCAATGTGCACGTTCAGCAGGTCAGATTAAGCAGCTGAAATATCCAACTATATTCATCTTTTTGTCCTATTTACTGTATCATTCTCATTCTTCTGTCCAACCATCAACATATTCAGAAACCACACTGGAGTAGCACTTGTTTTCGACAGTAGGATGTTTAATGCATTTCCTCTCTTGTCACAGAAAATGCTTGATTACCTGAAAGAGAAAAGAGATGTAGGCTTCTTCAAGAGTCTCTCAGGACTGATGCAGTCTTGCAGGTACTATACTGTTATGTTATCTATGCCGGAAAAAAGTATTTCTGTGCTTACATCAAGTGCTTCTATTTTACTTCTGGGTTTTCTTTGCCCAGTGTTTTGGACTTGAATGCATTTGAGAGGCAGAACAAAGCAGAAGGACTTGGCATGGCGACAGAGGAAGGTTCAAGTAAGTTAAGAGTTGTCTTTCTAGATGGGCAATTTGGCAATTACCTGTTTTCCCCGCTTCAGTCTTCTGAGAATCACATTTGTGACATGAAGTTAGGTATCCCTATGTTTTTACTCTTGATCACAAGACAAGAAAACACCTTATCTTTTTCACTTCACTAAACTAATGCTGAACCATGACAACTGCATAACATAGGTGTCCATGAATGTCCATTATGAAATGCTGTTCCTAATTAGTATCTGTATGGCCCTTGTAGATTAAACAATCGAAATGGCATTGCTATCAATGTGAATTTTGATTTATACAAATAGTTTGATGCTTGCGCTACAGTCTTGAAGCCGTTAAAGTCGACAGTGTGTTGTCTTCTACGTCTACTTTTGCACTAAAACAAGCAGGCGTGAGTTTTAGATATATTATGGGACTGTGTAATATTTTATTTAATATTAAATCATGTATGTATGCTGTCATGTATTTCACAGCAGTGGCTTGTGAGTGGCTGTCTAACAGGACATGGTCCAGCATTAAAAACAAATCTCTCTCCAACTTTTAACAAACACTCTTCACTTTGACGCTTTTCCCATCAAACTATGTTCGTCTTTTCATCATTCTGTCCTCTGCCCAACATTTCCACCGAGTTCTGTGTTCAACAATTCAGTGTTACTACTCGTGTCACTGGTGTGAATTTTTCGCCGTGACTAAATTCTTATTTAGTTCTCATCTCGTTGGATACAACATAGACACGACTCAGGCCTATGATCTCCCCCCCCCGTCTAAAACTATTCTTTTTAACTGCATGACTTTGTTTTGTACTCGTAGACGATATATTCATAATTCTTTGTATTGTAATTCAATGTCCTCTCTTTTTGCTTATGTCTTCGTGTATTGTTTGTCTCCTTCCTGTCATTTAAAAAAACCAAAAAAAAAACATCGATGGCAGCCAACTCTCAGCGGGGTAAATAGCAAATTTAGATCGTCTTGACATGGCTCTGCTTCCACCCTGAATGTCTCCTCCATATCTGTGGTTCATGCTTTATTTGGTAGCCAGTCTCTCCCTCCCCCACATGTCTGTCGGGACACACTGCATGGAGAGTGTACACAGAAAGGGGATCTTCAAGAATCCATTGCTTGTCCTGTTGTGTGTTATTTGTTCCCATTCCCTTTAATGTTAACATTAATATACTGATGCTCAAAGCTGTTCTGAGGCTGTCAGTGCCACATCTCACGGGTTTGACTGAAGGTTTGTGGACTCTTCCACAGCCTAGAAGCAAAACTTTGTCTTGCTTTGGATTTTGGGCGTATTTCACCAAGCTGGTTTCCATACAGATGTCTAACTTTCACATGGTCTTATCTGCTCACAGAAAGGTATTAGTGCTCATTTTGTTTAGCTGACTGGATTATCAGGTTAAATGATGTAACCACGTCTGTCCACTGCTCTTGTTCTTGAAATGACACCCTTCATCGGGCTCAAACCCCGCCCAACATGTGAAAGTTGTCAGGCGTCCTCCAGCTTATGGAAATGTCCAAGTGTTTCATTGTTGTTTATAGACAACAATGAGCATTTTTAGCATTTTTACAAAAAGCACTTTGGATTCAGTTTTAAACCTGCAATCTAAAGGCCCTGGACTTCAATTATGTATTACACATAAGATCTGTCCTGCTTGCCTCATATTAATTGCTTCTGAAGGGATTTTACATATTATAAGACATTGTTATGTTGAATATATAAATACTTATGTTACTCTTTGTAGGGTCATAGTTACAAGTCACTAAGATCTCTTCTCTCTTCTAAGGTTCCAAGGTGCTACAGAATGATGAATTTACTAAAGATCTGTTCCGGTTTTTGCAACTTCTGTGCGAGGGGCACAATGGAGGTGAGCTCGCACTTATGGTTATTTTAAAGTCCTGCATCTTCATCATGGAGCATTGTTTTGTTTGTATAACTTGTTTCTGCACTGCGCCACGATGGCACAGTGATCCATAAGAAGAGGAAGGACATGGATGAGAAAATGTTTCTTTCTGTCAGATTTCCAGAACTTCCTGAGAACTCAAACTGGAAACACAACCACAGTCAACATCATTATCAGCACTGTGGACTATCTGCTACGTCTTCAGGTTTGTAGAAAGCAGCAGATGTTCACTCGCTATTACTTGCGCCCTTATTTTCATTTGTCTACCAATGTGATCCTGCTCTCTAGGAATCTATTAGTGACTTCTACTGGTACTACTCCGGCAAAGACGTCATCGATGATCCTGGAAGATTCAACTTCTCCAAAGCTTTATCCGTTGCCAAGCAGATATTCAACTCACTGACTGAGTATATTCAGGTAGGAAGCCGATCCCTCGGTCAACGCTATCCACAATGTGAAGATTGAAATTACCTTTACAAATATTTCATCTTTCCCCTCATCTCTTTCCTACAGGGCCCTTGTATCGGGAACCAGCAGAGTTTAGCTCACAGCAGACTTTGGGATGCAGTTGTTGGCTTCTTGCATGTATTTGCCAACATGCAAATGAAGCTGTCTCAGGTACAATACGCTTTGTAATTCTTCTACTTGAAAAGCATCTCCTTATACAAAACAAAACATAGTTCAGCATGAGAGGATACAACTAAAACAAGCAAATCTTTTGTTCAATAGAAGTACTCTCTTCCTTCTTACTCCTTTTATCATCTTGTGACCCCAAACATTTATCTCACTTCTCAATATATCTCTATAGTTAGTCATTTATATCTCTATTACTGAGGTGAACATTTGGAGTCTAAACAACTTTGTTTTGTTCTTCCTTTGGGGGAAACTCCTCCAGAGTAAAGCTTTAACAGACAGACTCTCATCTCTTTGTAGGACGCCAGTCAGATTGAGCTGTTGAAGCAGCTGATGGATTTACAGAAGGACATGATAGTCATGTTGCTGTCTCTGCTAGAGGGTAAGAGCCTGAAGCGGTCGTTCGCTGTCAAAGAAATGAGCAAGAACACAAACATGTCGATACAGTTCAATCCCGCGTCTGTCGTACATAACACATCGTGTTTTTGTGCAATTAGGTAATGTGGTGAACGGAACAATTGGAAAGCAGATGGTGGACACCCTGGTGGAGTCTTCTAGCAACGTGGAGATGATCCTCAAGTTCTTTGATATGTTCCTCAAACTGAAGGACCTGACGTCCTCTGACAGCTTCAGAGAGTACGACCCTGAGTGCAAAGGCATTATTTCAAAGAAGGAGTTCCAGAAGTCGATGGAGAGCCAGATGCAGTACAGCCAGTCCGAGATTGAATTCTTGCTCAAGTGTACAGAGGCCGATGAGAATGACATGTTCAACTACAAGGACTTTGTGGAGCGGTTCCACGAGCCGGCCAAAGATATCGGCTTCAACGTGGCAGTGCTGCTGACCAACCTGTCTGAACACATGCCGCACGACTCCAGACTCGCCACCTTCTTAGACCTTGCAGAGAGTGTGCTGAGCTACTTTGAGCCTTATCTGGGTCGTATTGAAATCATGGGCAGTGCAAAGCGGATAGAGAGGTTGTACTTTGAGATCAGCGAGTCGAGCCGTGAGCAATGGGAGAAGCCACAGGTCAAAGAGTCCAAGCGTCAGTTCATCTTCGACGTGGTCAATGAGGGCACGGAGAGCGAGAAGATGGAGATGTTTGTGAATTTCTGTGAGGACACCATTTTTGAGATGCAGCTGGCCTCGCAGATCTCTGAGCCAGATGTGGTTGAACAGCCTGAGGAGGAGGAAGAGGAAGAGGCACACAGTATCCTAGACGAGCTGGACGGAGAGGAAGAGGGCGCCCTGGAGTCTGCCTCAGCCTTCACTATGGCATGCCGCTCGGTCAAGAAGAAGATTGGCCACGTCCGCCAAATCTTTTCTGTTAAAAACGTACGCAAGCAGTTCAAGAAAATCAAGAAGCTGAGCATCAAGGAGACTATCACCGGCTTCTTCTCCTTCTTCTGGATGCTCTTCATCGGCTTCTTCAAGGGAATCCACGGCCTCATCTTTGGGTTCTTCCACGTCATCTGGTCCTCCATGTTTAGCGGCGGCCTGGTTGAGGGAGCCAAGAACATAAAGGTGACGGACATCCTCGGAAACATGCCTGACCCGACCCAGTTCGGTATCCACGGGGATGTGATTGAAGGAGAGAAAGTGGAGGCCATAGAGTCATCGGGAAGATTAAATACAGCCATGGCACCAGCAGGCGACTTAGAGGTGGATGCGATGTTGGATATGCTTTCGAATCCCAAGAAGGAAGGAGGAAAACATGTGGAGCCGGGCCTGGGTGATGTTTCTGAGTTGAGTGCAGAGACCTCCACTGCTGATCACAAGGTTTGTAGTCACAATTCAATAACTTCCTCCGTGTGATAAATGATTTTAAACCGCGTAGACGTCTGCTTTTCGTCATCACTTCCCTTCAGTCTTTCAGCTAATGAAAACATAATTGTCCCGATTCAGAAAGCTGCTGCCAAGCCTGTCGAAATGCCCAAGAGCGAACCGGAGAAAGCAGAGTGAGTAAAATGAAGTGTGAGGGAAAATGAATTATCATCACATAAAATCAAACCAACTGTTTTGAATACAGCACGGAGAACCAGGAAAAGGAGGATAAGCCAAAGAAGGAGGAGGAGGAGGAGGAGGCCAAGGAGCCAGTGGCGGAGGAGAAGCCCAAGACCAGATCGAGTCACCCTAAAGAGGCTGCGCCGGCCTTCATGTTGAGTATCTTTGCTGTTCTGGAGGTCTATGTGTCCAAGATGCTGGTGAGCTCTACTTATACTTTCCTTTAAATAGTTTCAAAATGTCTTGTTCCTCAGAACTCATTCCTGTTTTGTTTTTTTCTAAAATGTGCATCGGCCAATTACAAAGCAGTTAATCAAACTTTTTCCCTCCAGAACTTCCTGGCCCGTAACTTCTACACCCTGCGTTTCCTGGCTCTGTTCGTGTGTTTTGCCATCAACTTCATTCTTCTCTTCTACAAGGTAACTCAAGTCGTTTCCATCAAAATGTAGTGCAAATGTCAACTGAAGTTGGAGAAGAAAATGCAAAGTAATTTGTATTTCCCTCTACTACTGTTTAGTAGTGGGAGTTGGATGCATAGAGATAAACAGTTGGTGCTGTTAAACCTTTTCAGAAGAAGAGGGTGCAACAGGATGACCTAATTAAAAGAGCACCGGCCAAATGCGAAAACAATGGAAAACCATGTAGAAAATGCAGAAATCTGGCATTTATGTTCAGTCCACACAGATCTAATGTTTTCATTTGCTGCCATTTTTTATTCTTTTTAGAGGAACGTAAGCTTGAATGTCATTCTCTAAGTCTCTTTCCATTGCATTGCACTCTCTCTGTTACTGTTGTAAAAACGTGTTGTGTTTCTACACAACCTATTTTATTCAACAAAAGAAGCCAAACTTCTCAAATGTCCAATGTTGTCTTAACACAATCAAATGTACAAGAACTAAATAATATACAATTGGAAATTCTATCAGAGAAAGTCACAAGACAAGACAACTCTTTCATAATCCTCATTCCATACAAACATGCATAAATTAAGCTGGAGCTGATATTGTGCTTAAGCAGTCTAGCTCCCTGAAATGGGTATTTTCTCTTCATTGCTGTGCTCTGGGGATACAAAACATATCCCTCGACCTATCCAGCTGTTTCATTGAAATTATCATGTGAACCTTGATTTCAACGTGATGATCACTAACAATCTGTTCAATAACCTGAAGGACAGGAAGAGTAAAACCAAAACTAAAACAACAAATATGTAGTGGGAAGAAAAGTCAACGAGATCTTACAGAAACACATGAAATGACCACGACCTGTTAACAGGTAATGTGTTGATATTACACATCAGCACCACGAAAACAGATACAAGGACACTGGATCATTCATTGTATATGTGGTGCATACTCTTTGCTTTTTAGGTCACTGGTGAAGCTGACGAAGAAGTAGATGAGGGAAAAACGTGGGACGGCGAGGAGGATGATGGTGTGAACACATTTTTCGACATGGATGAGTTTGTGCTGCAGGAGAGCTCCGGCTACATGTTACCAACCCTGCGCTTCCTGGCTATATTCCACACTGTCATCTCATTTGTGTGTCTGTTCGGTTACTACTGTCTGAAGGTAGGTATTTTTACGATGCTATTACTACGATACTATTTTATTTGCAGATCATTCCTGTGTGTAAGCTACAGTTTTAGTTCCCCATCTTAATGTGTTTGCCACAAGGTTCCTTTGGTGGTGTTCAAGAGGGAGAAAGAGATCGCCAGGAAGCTTGAATTCGATGGCCTCTACATCACCGAACAGCCGGGTGACGATGACATCAAGGGCCAGTGGGATCGACTCGTCATCAACACACCGTGAGCCTCGTTTGCGTCGGGCATTAACAGTAGTCTCCAATCTGGATCCTCTTAGTGATGAGGGCAATGGCAAAGCCAAAGCGCTCGTGTGGGGAAACAGTTTGAAACTCGACGCAGACAATGCTCGCTGCAGTATTTGTAATGCAAAATGCAAAGATGACCAGTTCCAGATTGGAGGGTAGTCGGAATTATTAGACGATTATTCGCTAAGTTAACTGACCAACTATTCATTGTTGTTGATGCATTTCTTATCAGTCATTCAACAACAATCAATAATGAAGATAATCCCTAGCTCACACATTTTGGATGCAGTTCAGTACACAGCAGACTTTGGGAGGGAATGAAATAGTTTTATTGAACTATTGTATTACACAGCTGAGTCTAACTTCTACTCTCTGTTACAGGTCTTTCCCCAGCAACTACTGGGACAAGTTTATCAAGCGCAAGGTGAGAATATTAAAGAAGAATTTCAGGCCAAAGTTCCAACACGTAGATACTGACAACTGATCAAAACTAGAATATATCACCAGGTATGGTGGGCATCTCTTACAGTACAATGTGACCTAATGGCAACTTGCCATCATATATCACATCCTTATTACATTTAAATTGGTCTTATTGTCATTATTTGACTTGTTCAAGTGAAAGCTTGAAGCACTTACTTTGGAAAAACTGCTTTCAGTGTTTGTGCTGCACACATTAAATAAACACAGTTTTACCTATAGGTCAACCTAAAACCAAACTACTCCGCCTTTGAATGTAACCGTTTTTAACTGTGTCTGTTGTTGTGTGGTTGTTTGTTTTCAACGCATTTTGTTCTGTTTTAATTGTACTCTCGACATCATGAAAATGAGCGCATGTCCTCAGGGATTCCTCGAGATTTCAAAATATGAATAAATGGATAAGTAGTAATGTTGTATCCGTCAATCTGGATTCCTCGGGAGTCACTTAGTCTTCTAATCCATATTAGAAGATTGTTGTTGTAATGCAATTTTCAGTAGTTGTTAACATGTTATGTGAGGATAATATTGATATGACTTATACAGACTCTGGAGCATCACTGCGTTGCTGCATCGTCTCTAAAACAGACTGTACTCCTTTCTCACAGTTTGATGTTAAGTGACCGAGCTGATCTCTTATGACTCTGAATGTGTAGGTGATCAACAAATACGGTGACCTCTATGGAGCGGAACGCATCGCTGAGCTCTTAGGCCTGGATAAGAGTGCTCTGGACTTTGACCCCACAGTGGAGACGGTAGAGAAGGAAGCTTCCCTGCTCTCCTGGTGAGAACTCAACCCTTTCACAGCCAATGACAATAAACAGCAGTTTCTTTGTCTTAAGGAGTTCAAATTGTACTCAAAGGGCTTTTAGATTGGGCCTCGACTCAAGCATGAAAGTTTGTGTGGTGCTGTTGGGTGGATTCAGGTCTAAAGTGTAACCATAAACAAAACATTATCTCCACATTTTTAATGATAATTAGCAGGACATGGATAGAACGATTAATATTTCCCTTAATCAAAATGAAACAGACTCATAGAAAACCTTTATAATCCTTATAAGCTTGCGTGTGAGCTATACAGCAACGCCACTAATGTGATTCAACATTTTGTTTTCTCGTTGGCAGGCTGTCCTCCATTGATACAAAGTACTACATCTGGAAAATGGGTGTGGTTCTGACTGACAATGTAAGTTTATTTAATGTGTGAACTAAAAGCAACTTGTGTTCCCAGCACTGTGGGGGAAGTACAAAGAAATGTTTGACTTGTGATGTCAGGGTTCTGGCTATTAAAGCTATCTGTGTAACGCATTTAATAATATAAATTAGATTAGATAGCATTAGATATGTATTTCTTTTTTTATTCAACATACTTTTTTTTTCCATATTGGGAAAAAAACTGTTTATTGAAGAATGTAACATCTACATATGTTGCAATAGTATGCCGAACTCTACAATAACATTTTGTACATGCTTGAAGACAAATACGCAGAGCAATGCAAAGATTTTTTTAAATATTCATAAGCCCCATCATGTGTCACTAATGCATGGCCTTTTTCTTTCCTGCAGTACTTCCTGTATCTGATCTGGTACGCCATCATGTCCATCTTCGGACACTTCAACAACTTCTTCTTCGCTGCCCATCTGCTGGACATCGCCATGAGCGTCAAGACCCTTCGCACCATCCTGTCTTCCGTTACCCACAATGGCAAGCAGGTACGTGTATCAACCAGCAGAGGGAGCCAGAGCACAGAGAAGAACAGCAACATTAATCACCGCACACTCGTGTGCCAGAGCAGCATTTTCTTATCTTCCCCTTTTTCCAGGTTTTCTACTCGGATCTATAAAAACCTTAAAATGAAGGAAAATCTTTATAGCGTTTTGAATTGATAAGAGTAAAGGGATGTGGTTTGTGGTTTGCAGTAATCTAGTAAAGCGCAGTATAAACAGGTTATACCTCGTATTTGAACCAGTTTTTAGACAAATGAAAGATGAGATAGAATTTGATTTACTTCTCACTGTGATTGAAAGTGTTGAATGGCTAAATAGCTTGCTAAAAGTAATGCTTAAACAACTCAAATAATTAGGTAAATTACAATGGATAAAGTGTTGAAATACTGAGCTAAAAGTACTACTGTACTACTGTTGGGTAATAGGCTAAAAGTAGTGAATACATGGTTGAAATAGCTCAAAGTAATGGAATAAGGGTTTATATTATCTTTATCTTCTTTCTCAAAGTAAATGCATCCGGCATTATCCACATATAAATGCAGTTTTGTTCAGAGACAAGTTCTGTAGTAATGTGAATTTGATTTACTGAATTTCTGAAGGTCTCTGAATACTTACGAAAGCCGGCCAAAAATCCTCAATTCAGCTGCCGAGGCCTAAGAGTGTTGCAGTTCTTTTATGCTCCACTTACGCCATTAAAGAAAGCTGCCCTGACCGTGACATGTTCATTCAGTTCTCTGACATAAGCCCCCTCAACTCTCAGCTCAAATTATTACTGGGAATACTTAAAGGTTTGAATGTTACAATGACTGACTGTACTTCAATGTGTTTTTTTTGTTCTCCTGCTAGCTTATGCTGACTGTGGGTTTGCTGGCCGTGGTCGTCTATCTGTACACCGTGGTGGCCTTCAACTTCTTCAGGAAGTTCTACAATAAGAGCGAGGATGAAGACGAGCCCGACATGAAGTGTGATGATATGATGACGGTATATATTCATTTAGGAAAACATTTTGAAAATAGAAAATGACTTTCCATGTCTGCAGCCTTCAGCGAGGGCAAATGATTGGAGATAATATTTATTTTGTATGTTTGAATCGAACATTTTTTGCCTGCTGGCCTTCGTATTGATATGAAAGCAGGAGGTGACTACTAGACTGAGAAGAATGTATTTTTCTTTGGTGAACTTCGCATTACATTACAAATGATTTAATACATAACTGGTGAATGAAATGGATGTTCTCCCTCTAAAGGAACAGTATATTCATTTTCTTAACCTTTTATTAGACATATCTTTTGCTTCTTCAAGCTTTATGCTTCTTCTTATCTTCTAGCAATAGATGTTACATTTCCAGTCGCAGACTGAATCCTCAGTAACATCGTGCAATGAATTTAGTTTTTGTCTGAAGTGAAGGACGAAAATGAAAGCCACCACAGAAGAAGATACAACTGCCTTTAATACTCTACTCATGATTTCATCTTAAAAAGTGAAGCTCAAAGTTGCTTTCCTTTTCTTCTATTGGCAGTGCTATTTGTTCCACATGTATGTGGGTGTGAGAGCTGGTGGTGGTATTGGAGACGAGTTGGAGGACCCAGCTGGAGACGCCTATGAGCTCTACCGCATCCTGTTTGACATCACCTTCTTCTTCTTTGTCATTGTCATTCTGCTGGCCATCATTCAGGGTACACAATCGTTATCATTGTCCTGTCGTGTATCTGTGTTCTGCTTCATGAAGCATAAATGCACCTAAAAATGTGTTATAATTCATGCTCAACAGCCAACTGTTGCACCCTCCTTCAGGTTTGATCATTGATGCCTTTGGTGAGCTTAGAGACCAGCAGGAGCAGGTGAAGGAGGACATGGAGGTGAGACAGCAACTGTGTGTGTGTGTTAGGCGGAAACAATTAATTTAGTCATGTGCAGATACATAGATGTGGAGGAAAATACTGATACGAAGAGTGCTTTCACACTTAAACAGTTTGGTTTGTTTCAAACAAACCCAGTCTGGTGCATTTGCCTCGTTCATTTTGGGCTGATGTGAAAACGTCAACCGAAATGATGCAGATATTTTGGTGGTTCCTCATTTAAAAGTGAGCAGTAAAGTAAAAAAAAAAAAAAAAAGCTACAACAGTAACTATCTTCTCCTGTAAGATAACAGAAAACAAACATCTTATTTGTCCTGTAAGAAAGATACAGAAGAGAATGTACGAGCTGACCTACTTGAGGCCCTGTGTCAAAATGTAAACCTCCCCTCTTATTCCTCTTTCAGACCAAATGCTTCATCTGCGGCATCGGGAACGACTACTTTGACCGGACGCCTCACGGGTTTGAAACCCACACCTTACAAGAGCACAACCTAGCCAACTACCTGTGAGTGCAGCAGCAGATCAAAGTCAACACGTATTCCTGATCTACAATATGATTGAACTTGTTCCTCCCGTGTTGCAGGTTCTTCCTGATGTACCTGATTAACAAGGACGAGACTGAACACACGGGTCAGGTACGTGGCGAGTTTCCAAACCTTTGTTTGTGCTTCTGTGAGATATCACGTCCGATCAATCTTTGGACCAGAGGAAGGTTACAGTAACTTCAGTAGGCTTTTCCTTGTGCAACATTTCAACCCACTTGTGATGTTGCATAAGTGCAGCTCAGCAGGAGGAAGAAGCAATGCGTGGGTTCACTTTGCCTCTGACTTTTTTCATATTAACTTGTTATTGTAGTGCACCTGAGATTAAATTTGTTTTTATTTGATATGCATCTTGTTGCAGATCCTCACAGCTGCAGCAGTAACCACATTCAGCTGCCTGTAGAGAATCTTTGTTTTTTCTGCAAAACAATAAAGGCAGGCCTTATGGATCACTCAGCTTAGGTCTTAACACAAATAATACTTAATGATGTATTAACTTACTCTAGTATCTTCTTACAGTATCACACATTATTGTATGTAGCCTTTTTTTATTTTTTAATCTCCGGGCCCGTTCCATCAAATTTGCAACATTCAAGCTGTGATTTGCAGTATTAGATTTCCTGTTGCTCATTTGAACACGCGTGTCACTAATCAAAATAAACACAGTACTTGTATCCCACGCATGAGCATGCAAGAGTCCTGTAGGATTCGGGTATGAATCTGCCACTTCAGCAATAAATTGTGACACATTACTCCATCACGATTTGCATATACTTTCTTTAAGGGCTCAATATATTATGACCTTTTTTTTCCGACAAAATACTAATTACTTTATTGTTGACATGGTAGTCCTCAGTCGTAGCGGTACACCCTAACTGGTAAACTAATCTTAATACTTGAAATTGATGGCGTGCCACTGTAACTGTCTCTAAACTTCTCTGCATCATCACATCTTGTTTTTTTTCCTTCCCCTCCAGGAGTCGTTTGTGTGGAAGCTGTACCAGGAGAGATGCTGGGACTTCTTCCCCATCGGAGACTGTTTCCGGAAGCAATACGAGGACCAGTTGGGTTAGAGAGGGCCACTCTTGTGTTGTGCCTCTCTACTTACCTTCCATCTGAAAGGGACAGTGAACTTGACCACTCTCTGGACTTTGTCTGCTGCCATGGCGATACACAAAAAACAAATTCAAGAAAACGATTTTAAGACGACCGACGATGGGACATGTTGGGTTTGTGCGTCCAAGTCCTTGTTACCGAAAAAAAAGTCACTTGCCACGACGCCTCTTATATGCAAAGTCTTCTGTCGATTCTGATTCACATTGCCTTTTCACTTGCTTAACCCCAACCTGTTGCACAATTTGTTGTGTGTCGACATTTGATACACGAGAAGGGTTACAGCGTGACAACTGAATGTCTGAATATGCACAATTTCTAGGTTAACGCCAGGATGTTCGTGTCATGTTTTATCAAACCAACTGAATGGATGCGTGCTTCTAGTGTGATCAGTATTGATCCAGTAAACATTATACACGACACGAGTGAAACCTAATCTGCCTTTTAATATCCGTCAGATGAAAACTGTTCGTCCAGGACCACAGACGACATACTTTAGGAGTTATCAAGTGCCGGCGTGCCTTATGAGAAACTATGCAAAAAAAGATTTTCTTTTCCCTCCTGACACAAGCAGTGCTCTTGCTCTGGATTAGTTACAAGCAGATGTAGCTCAAGATAGTTTTGTGGCTTTTAAATTATAAAAAGAGAAAACATTCGTTGTATAAAATCTAGATGATAATTGTGTAAATGTAGCTTAGTTTGGTTGTTTCTGAGCCGTGACTTGCCCACAGTAGATGAGCCCCGAAACAGAGGAAAAACAAAGACGTAGTTCAAGGATTTATTGACGGTTCGCTGCTGTTGTATGGCTATTTGTATGTATGTAGTCGCTTTGGTAAAGTGCATTTCTTTTGATGAGGAAATTAATAAAGCAACTTAACGCAATAAAGCAACGTTTCACTTTCTCTCCGTTCATTTTTGCATTTGAGATTTCTCAGACTTTGATGTGTAACTTTCACATTTATAATACTGCCATCTGAAGGTAGAATTAAAAAGTCCGGTTTCCTTATATACATCTTAATCAAGTCCTTTCCTTGGTGGTCAGGAGATCATGCTGTCGAGCCAGTCCTCCAGGTCTTCTTCTGTCATTTCCTGCCTGGCGGAAGCAGACTTGGGAGGTGTGACATATTTGTCTTTCAGCTCGTCCATTTTCTCCTCTATCAACACAGACTTCATCTCCTTCACTTGCTCACACGCTGCACAATAAAAGAACACACGGTGGAAAAAAATGTGACTTTACAAATTATTAGTTTTGAACATAAAATCCAGTTTGTGCTTGAGCACCCTTCTATGCAGGTAGATATTGCATCAGTGAGATTCTCCAAAATAAAAATGGCATTGTATATTAAGTCACAATAAACCATCAAAAGAAATAAAAGTCACAGAATAGAATGTCTATAAAGTCAAAGGGAAGTATGTTGAAAAAAGTAATTGTATGCTATTTTGAAAAAGTCCTAAACGCATAGTATGCTATGTCAAAATAAGTCATAGTATAGTACGCTTTAAAAATTAATTAATAGTCAAAGTTATGGTATAGTATATCATAAACATGTAAATTGACATGTGTAGTATGTTGTACAAAAACTTTGTATGTCATAGTAACAGAAGATATAACATGTTAATTGGTCAGTTTGAATCCTGACACCTTTTGACAGAGCCAGGCTAGCTGTCCCCATTGTGTTCAGTCTCTATGCTAAGCTAAACTTAGCGGTTTGTTCATACTTACTGTACAGACATGAGTGGTATCAACCCTCTCATGTAACTCTCCCACAGAAAGTGAATCTAAATACCGTAGAGACCATTTTTAAGCAAAACAAGTTGAATATACTGACCTTTCTCTAGAACCGCACTCTCCTCATCTGCGACACTGACAGGTTGACTTCCTGACACATCCCAGACTGGTTTCTGTAAACTGAGCAGCTGGTCCAGCTCCTCATCACCACCATCATCATCCACCACCGGAGGCTCTGCAGCACTCGAGGAAACCGGTGGGTTTGTAGCCACGGGGACTGTCTGGACGGTGCTGACGGTTTTTAAAGCTGCAGACGGAGGAGTAAATGTGGCCGCTTTGCCCATCTCCTGTTTAGGTGCGAGGGTCAGAGTGGGCAGTTCTAAAGGTGTCGACACCTGAAACAGGAACAGCGTAAAAATGAATGCAATGCAAGTCAAACATTGGTTAGACGATTCTTTTCTCCAGTGCAGGATATGCAGTCAAACAGCCTATAACAGCCTACCTGAAGCAGCTCAGCCTCCAGGTTGAGTCTCTGATGGAGAGGCACTTGCTGAAGAATCTGGGCGAGCGCTGGGAGGTCCACAAACACTGCAGACATCTAGAGAGGGAGCATGAAAACAAACTGTGAAATCAGACACAATCTAGCGGTTTGTTTTCTGTGTGTTGAAGTAAGCAATCACAGCAAACAGTCGAGTCATGTTAGTGAAAGCAATGCTACTTTTTGTCACATTGGTCATCAGTATCAGTCCTGCTCTCGAATGTGCACGAGGAATCAGACTTGAAACCAATTCATAAGTTAAAAAAACATGTGCAGTTGGAAGTGAAGATAAACTAGCAGGTGATTGTAATTGCAGTAATTGTCGAGAGACGTCAATCAAACCCACTAATGTCAACCTAGGAAGCTAACAATGCTGCTCTCTAACTGCTGTGCACTTTCAATCCAAACCTCATGTCTGTTTGAAGGATCCATACCCAACAAAGTGTGTTAAATCCATGAAAGACAAAGAAGCAGAATGCTGAAGACTGTGTGGGATATAGATTTACCTGACTGGCTGAAGATGAGTCCATCTCCCAGTCCTTTTCTTCTGAAAACCGGAATTGAGTGAAGGAATCCCCTGAGAAAGACACACAAGACCAGAGTTTGACACACAACTGCTCTTACAGGACTGCCGTCTGCTGGAGTTTAAATAAAAACAACACTCATCTTCTTCAGTTTGTTCACGTCTCTAAAATACAAGCACAACTCCAGGCCCGTGTGAGCCTTCACACCTAAAATGTCTGAAATGCTAACGCAGGATTTCTCTGGAAAGCGGTTAGTAGCTTTGTGCAAAGTGTTGCTCAGGATGAGAGTTAAAGCAGGCGAGCACGTGACGCCACTTTGCTTCCAAAACATCGACTGGCTGAGGGCTCTCGTAGCTACAAAAGGCACCGAGGTCGTATCATTAATAATCACAAACGGCAGCAGCGGTGCCGCACATCCAGTCGAGAAATTTCAGAGCTGTTGGCAGCTGAGTTTTTAATGAGGAAAAAAAAAACCCAAACAGACGCAGATAAACAAAGGAGAAAAACTGTGCAGATGAAACTTGTGTTGGTACAGAGAGAAACCATGTGGAGTGCTCAGTCAAAACACGACACATCCAATAAAAAGGGCTCAACGAGGGATGCACCGTGTCAGATGTGAAGCACCACTAAGAAAAGAAATCTCCTCATGTTGTGGATGTGGCTTTCACCACAAAGTAGCAGGAGTGTTCGTAGCTCTGGGTGGAAGAACGGGCCCAATGTGAATACTTTCAGATGAAGTAGAGAGAGGTTATCTCTGCTCAAACATAGAAGGAATACTTGAGGGGGAGACCGCTCCGTCGTCTAACATCAAAACAAATCTATAGCTGTTTGAGGCCCTTTAAATCGGGGGTTGGGCACAGATAGAGGCTGTCCCTGGTGTTGTGGGGCAAAAATAGCCTTTACACCGGTAAAGCGAATTTAAAGGGAATCACAACAGGCAAAAATGCCCCAAAAGCTTGATTAAATTGAGTTTTTCAACAATGCATAGACAGTATAAATAAGTCTACCGTCTCCTGCGGGATTCTTTCTGGAGCATCGGTTTAAAACCAGCAGCAGTTTTCAGTCAGCAAATTAAAAAAAAAAAAAAAAAAAAAAGAGTTTTCGGACTGAAGCTCCACAACACAGGATGAGGACGTGCACCGCTCACTTTAATCAAAGCACGCTGAAGCCGAACAGTGTGCGGGTGAAGCACAGCCGACTCTGCTCAGTCTGCCACACACAGATGGCCGGCCAGTGGGAGACCTGACGGAAGAGCCGCAGTCAGTCGCAGCCTCTCCTTTTTTTGTTATATAAAAAGACAACTCGGCCCCTCACGCGGAGACGCTCAGCACCATCTGCGGTTTGTCCTTGATTGCTCGGCTGCACGGGGGAGTGAAGGGGGTCAAGAAGGAGAGGCCGAGTCCCCGCTGTCAAACGGGCCGAGGGAAGCGTGATTTATGAATGGAAGCTTTATCAAGGTTACAATGACTGCGAGGCAGGCGGATAAGGGAAAGGGAAAGGGAAAGGGAATGTCAGCTTTATGCGACAGGCTGATGGGGTGGATGCCTTTATGTTGGGCCGCACGGGTCTCTGTTATCGAGGAGATCGACTGATTCTCACCCTTCGAAGACATAAAGCTGGGCATATTAACCCGGGGATGGTGGACGTAAAAACTAAGTCTTAAACCTAATCTTAAGAAGAGTGTTTGGTAACGATATTCTGGGCGCCTCACCAACAAGTCCTAGTCCCATGTTTCAGAAATACATCAATCCCAGAATGCAACTGGGACCTGATCAACATGTTTAATAATAAATCCTCTTGGCTGATATTATTGGCATATCACAAAGAAATATTGTTATCTGCAGATGACAAATGACGGCTCAGTTCTCATGAACTAATGGTTTTATTACTAGTTATGATACTTAAATGTCAAAGTCGATAACTTGTTGACCGATTCCTCTTATTCTCAAATATCAATGTCAGTAAATTACCCTAAAAAAAAAAACAGTTCTTCTATTTCCTTAAATGGAAACACAGGATGATGAATTAAAGAGTCCCTTTCTCATTTAGGACACAATTTGTGATTCATCATCAAGAGCAGGAAAAAGCTGTATAATCACGTCTTTCAAATGTTAATATGTCCACTCCGGTGTTAATGCAACAGCTTCAGGATCCAGTGAGAGACCTCCTGGGGGGTTCATCCCTCTTGTTTTGTTGTTCACAACTAAACTGAACATCTGTGTTAAAAATGTAATCTGCATTGAGTAGAAATCAACCTTCAACAGTCGCCTCTCACTCTTCCGTTTCCTCTTTTTTTCCAACTCCTGCTCCTCTCTGTTTAATATATTTGCAGACTCTAATCCTCCTCTTCCTCCTCCTCCTCCTCTGTCTCCTTCAGTCCGTCTCCAACACACAGAACTGCTGACAGCGGTGAACTGCCTCCCTCCTACACCCCACAGCCCGGTGTCATCCTGATCTGTGTCCATGGAAATACCATCCCAGGTAGCAGGGAGAGAGCGCTGACACAACCATGGCAACAGCTGCCGGTGAGGATGAGGAGAAACTTCAGTCAAACCTCCAGAAGACAGTAAGAGAAAGAAAGAGAGAGGGGAGGAAGAGGAGGGAGAGGGGCGTGTATGTGAAGGAGGAGGAAAAGACAGATGTGCAACACTTAAATCCCGTCTCTGCTCTCGGCTCACACGGTTTTCAGTGCACAGCTACACCTGTAGTCTCACGCGTGTCACAAGCTCTGTGGAAAATAAACAGGCCAATACGCATTTCAATCAAACTGCACTCCACTAAATACATGCTGCTGTTTGGGCTTAGTTCACACATGTCAAACCTGAAGATCATAACTGGAACAGGAGATACAACAACGAGCTGATTCATCGCTAAAAAATAGCAAAGATACCAAACAACTTGTTTCAGCCTCTCAAATGTGGAGTTTTTGACTTTCCTGCGTTTTGCATCAGTGTGAATTGGATATCTTTGGTTTTAGATTGTAGGTTGAATAAAACGAGACACGTATGGCCTTTCTTATTTCAAACATTCCATAGATCAAACGATTAACTGAGAAAATAACTGGCAGAATAATTAATAGAGGTTAATATCACAAATGCTAACAGCAAGGCCATGTTCCTCTAACTCAAGATGTCCTCGTGTCAGCTAGAAGTGCAATATATGGATTTATGCAGGAACCAATACTGAAACACAAGTGCTTTTAAAAACATTGATTAATCTCATTTTCGAAACCACAGCCTCAACATAAACCAATGTCTGTCATATGATGGAGTTTAAGAGTGTTCAACAACATCTAAATACACCTGGACTTATGTTTGTCTTCCTGAGTTCATTTATTCTACTTCTGTGTGCGAGTTATTCTGTTGTGTATTTAGTCGATCAAAGGAAAATAAGATAAGTTAAATAAAAATACAGGCTATCATTAGCAATGTTGGTCCAGAAAGCTTCATCATTGTTCATCACGCAAACCTTTTAACACCGTTACTATCGTAACAAAAGCCCAAAGCCTTTTGTATCTAAAAACACTCAACTTCAGAGAAGCTGTTCCCGTCCTGCGTAGGAATTTAGTTAAATATTACTGCGATAGCTTCCTGACGTCACGCCACACCACTGATTAAAGATCAATTCATTACTCGAATGATTGTCTGAGTGCGTCAGCCGGGGCGGTGAGCCTCGGTGAGTTATTCCACAGTGAATAAACACTGCATTACTCACGCTTTGTTCTAAGTGGCTCGGCTGGCATTGTGTAACTTCTGTATGATGTGGTATCCTGTCTCTTGACATCCTGCTGGCTGAACCCCACATTAACAAATGTGGCTTTTTCGCTCACAACCCCGGGCTCCTCTGAGCTATCTATGGCTCGTCCCGCTCTCATCTTTTATATTTGGGATGTGCTGTGGACGCGCTCCCGCCTTTCTGTTCCGCTCCGCTCTTTTCCTGCTCCACTCAACTCCACTCTGCTCTCACCCCTGCCGCTGTTCATCTTCACCTCCCCCCCTCCCCTCACCCCCTCCCCTCCCCTCACTCCCCTTGTCCTGCTTTGCAAGACTGTCGAGCACTGGCACCGAGTCAGGACCAAGAGAAGACGAGCTGGATGTGTATCGCTCTGCTTGATGAATAGAGGAAATGCATAGACGATGCAGCAGGATGACAGAAAGCTAATGATGTTATTACTGGACTTTCATTAACAGCAACGGGCACCTAACAAGAGCATTAATGCCGCCAACATTCATACCGTGGAGTCTTCTTTTAGCCTGTACTTGAGCTGAAACAAACAAAGAGAAAAGTCATCTGAAACTATTTTGATAATCAGATAATCATTTCAGTAACTGAAATGATTAGAGAATTGGATAATGTGCTGCATTTGTCCGTTTTATATTGAATATCTTTGGAGCCTCAGTTAGAGAAGACGTATGAAAGCTTTAAGACAACGTACACTTTCAATAGCAGCAACTCTGCGTTATAATCCTAAACACAAACTGGGTTTATGGGCGCGTCCCTGTGTCCCGTTTGCCTGAGCATGCCGCTGATGGCCTGTTAGTTGTAGTGCAGCCACACACACACACACACGCACACACACACACACACACACACACACACGTTGGGTGAGCCACACCGTCGGCATACAGCGGTGCACAGACTCGGTCCACGCACAGATGTAGCCTGGACTTAGCCTTGATTAGCCATCTTTCTTGGAGCAGTGACTGGTTGAATAGAAACAGGAGGGACATGCGAGGAGCAACGGCACCGCTGCTCAGTCTCCACTAACACCTGCAGTGAAATGTTGACATTTCACCTGACTGGAAGAAGAATACGCTCATTCCCTGCTCCCCCCCCCCCTTAATTTAGCAGTAGAGTAATGGCGTGTGATCGGTGAATGATTACTTCTCTTTTAAACCGGCTGTCATGGCAGATCCTCGCCTGATAAGAGGCGAGATGGAGCGAGAAAACTTATCGAGTGTTATTACTTCTGTGACAAATCCCGTCTGACGGGTGTTTGGTCGCACTAAGAGGAGGGACAGGATGGAAATTGTCAGAGAAAGATGAAGGCAAATATAAGAGCAAAAGATTGAGGGAAGATGGAAGGAGTAAAGCAAGAAAGAGAAATACAGACGGAAGATAACATGCAGGAAAGACCATTCAGGTGAACTTGTTGCAATCTGTGGAGCCGATCGTCTCTCCGAGAGCTAACGCACCTCCAGCGTGCTCCCTGTCACGCCTTTTTAACCAAACCAATTAGCCTAACACGGCGCGGCGCTGAAACCCACTACGCATCGATAAATCACTGTCTGTGCTAATTGCAATTAAAATCCTGAGCAAACCAGGCGAGACAATAAAAGAGGGCTGAAGCCATTTACTCTTAACTTTTAATGGTGATTGCGTGAGGCTGTGTCTATGACAACGTCGTATCAGAAGAGCTCCAATCAACCCGAGGCCTCGTTCTCATTAGACCTGTTGAATATGGCTTGTTCAGAGCCAAGATGCCGGGATACCTGGGATCTAATCCAACATAATCACACAGGTGATACACACATCCATGAATTGATTTCCTGGATATTATTAGGCTACAAGCCTGGATCTGATGGAAATATAAAGTAATATTGACAAAAGAAAAATTCAAACTGACAAACACTAGAAATATTACAGACTTAATGAGCAATCATCACAAAAATACATTTGTAATCATATTTCTTTCAGTTTTTCAGTCAACCAACATCAGCACCCCTTGAGCCAAACTGACTAAATCCCCCACAGGCTAGTGGTTACCTTAAATTGCTATGTGACTCTAGGGGTTGTAATGTGTTTATCAATGTTGGTTTTTGTTGGTAAAACTGTGTATTTGCTGCATAACTGCATATCTCAGAATCAAATTATTCAAATTTTTTGCTCTGGTGAAATTGTCTCCCCGTTATGAAAGCTCAAAAATCACTCGTCTCATCCTGATTACACTCATCTCCATATTCAACTTCTAAAAGGCAAACTGCCTGCACCAGTGATGACCGACTGTGGATGTGGTGTAGATAGTAAAGAGGGTGAACACCAGTTATTTTGTGTTGTAGAGATTTGTTTCCCTTTTTAAAATAAGTTAAATTCTGGTGTAAAACAAGACCTCAGAGGTGCTTTGAACTAAATACTAACATTAGCAGGTTAACCATGGAGTAAGTCCTCTGTTGGCGTTAGTATCACTTTAAGGGGTACTGCTATCTGGATTTTTAAGCAATACATACGCAGCCCTAATGGTGGCGCTACAGGGAAAAGACAGGGGCTCATCAAAGTCATTGGGATTCATCCTCTGGGGACCATGAATGTCTGAACATAATTGTATGGCAACCAACATCCAACAGCTGAAAATTACTAAATCTATTATGATTGGAAACAAACTTTAACGTCATCAACTGTGCATCACAACTAATGAAAACACTTTCAGTCTCAAATTATTTAGACTGCAGTCGGAAACTAAACAAACCTGTCATGACAACAGTGACGCATAAATTAAACTGACCTGTGAGACACAAACTGACCTGTGAGACACGTGTCACAATAAACAGGACTGAGTGTATTGACCAAAGACTCCCCAGTGTGCAACAGTCACAGAGGTAAACCATGCAATAAATCCAATCTTTAGACACAATCGATACAAACAACAATTTCAGAACGAGCTGGCCTATTATCGCTCCCTCATAGGAAACACGGCGTTATCGAGCTCCAGACTTACGACGAGACGCTACGCAGAAGGCAAATCAGCGAAGAGCGAGTGTGTGATTCAGGCTGACATGTAGCCTCCCGGCGCTGGTCCCTGTGGCAGAAGTAACCATCGGCCGAGAGTGCCGGGACATCTGGGTCCCTCATTATGAGAGATGCAAGGAGCCTCGGCTATTAGGTTAGCTGAACAGATGAGTAAACAGCTAATACTGATCAGCACCATGCTTAAAATGGATCAATAGCGTGACACTAGCAGGGAACACTGAATTGCCTGAACACAGATCTGACAGGAACATAGAGGACGAGAAAATGCTTCCTACACACACACACACCTGGTGCATTGTGTTTGTGAAATTGATTGGAAAAATGCGTTTTTGTTTTCACAGGCAAAGCCTTTTTTTCGTCTCTTTGCAAAAAGGCTTCAAAAGGCCAGAGGAAAATAAGAACAATGCACCCACAGGCAGCTAAATAAAGACCTGAGGATCGCCTTAAATAAGCAGCAAACTGCCAGAAAGCGTGAATGTTTCAATCCTTTGAAGATGTGAGCGGATGAAATGTGACAGACATCGCAGTGCTAAAGTCCAAACAAGACATCCTGAGCAGCCACCCCGGTTTGATCTATTCCCTCCAGAGATCCCGAGTTCCTGCGCTTTTGTAGTGAATTCATCAGGAGACACTCATAACTGTCCGAGTCCGACTGAGTCATGATGCTGCCGTCTCGAAGACACTAAGCACACACGCCACCCCTGCTAACACACACTTACAAGACAAATACAGTTTGCAGGAACATTAATTGTGCTCGTGGCTGCACGAACACAATGTGGAAGAGCTAAATATTGTGCCCAGTCTTCTGGTGTACAATTTCCCAGAGTTCATAGTGACGTCTTCTTACGTGTTAACAGTAAACTGTACTTCCAGCTGTTTATTCTGTAATATTGCAAATATTTTACTCATGCCGGCACTATATATTAACGAACGGTATATATCTTAGCATATTCATATCTGCTGCTTATTCTACATTCTATATGTATTCTGTATATTACGGTTTATTCTGGATACAACTGAGCACATTACTTTTCAATTTTTGCACTTTTGGTTAGACGCTGAAGTGTATTTCGTTGTTTCAGCACCTGTACTCATCATACACCATGTATGCATTGGATGACACATTTCCGTTGCGAGAGAAATGACTCTTAACAAAGATATATTAAACATCTTGCACAGATGTAGACTTATTAAAAACACAGCCTGTCTGATCCTGTTCGTGCAAGCTGTTTGACTGGAATACTGCCAAAAAAACTAAATGATTGGTTCCAAATAAAAACCTCTCAAATTACACATGCAGAGAGGATGTACCGTGGAAATCAAAAGCGTGAGTCAATAGGTCAACAGGGAGGCACAGACAGACACAGCCTCACATTATCATAAACCAGAGACACGTACGCGGCACCGGTACGATACCGACATATCTCACTATCTGCCTTTTGAAGACCAGAACAAGAAAGGCATCGATTGATGGTTTGAAATTCATTCAAAACACTTATGCGAGAGACATTTTATTGTCACTCATGGGAGCGTTGGAGGCATCAGTGGACCATTGACAAGTTTACACAGCAGCCACATAGAAGACGCAGACACAGTGCAGCCATAGAAGGGTCAAAATATATATATATATGTGTGTGTATAAGATTAGACTCTAACCCCATTCCACTCTGTCCAAAACCTTCTCAGCATCTAAAGAGATTCAGAGTCCTTTGAGTTCTAGGGGTTGTACATAATATTAATCCTCTGACATTCCAAAAAAAAAAAAAAAAAAAAGCATGTCTGTTGTTAAAGCCCTTCTGGTAAGAGGAAATTAAAGATGACAGGACTGTTTCCAAACACACATAGCTAATATTTCATAGTCGATAAGTAATAACATTGGGCGGTAGGAGCCGCGGGAGAGGGGGTCTTCAGTCTGTTATCATATTAATGGAAGCTTTCCATGACGCTTGAAGGAGAGAAGTGGTGTCCAAGGAAAAGGTGAGGGTGCTGATCAGCAGATGGGATTCGTCACCATAAACCCATCTCGATGGCAAGGATACGTGAAGCATTGCCCCTCGTGAAATCTCCTCAACTGCGGTGGGCTCTTTCAACTGGAGCTTGGACGCTGTATCAACGTTGGGGACAGTAAGAGTGATGTATATCTATAACTGATAATCAGTTGAATGCACAGGCTGCAAAGTGCCGTCTATAGATATTGAATTGAATATTGGACATCGGGGGTCGGTGGAGTGATCTTGCTCCACTAGTACGTTGACATTTAGTGCAATCTATTTCCTTGCCTGCCTAGATGTTGTGAGGCACAAATGCCCCGGAGTCAACTCTGTTTGTGTTTTCTATTGGAGCTTTGAATGACTCTTGTTCATCTTGCCCCCCCCCCTTTCATATTCAAAGGCAGGCTATTAGGGACTTCTGAGGAGCAAGACATGCTCTCAAACGGGAGTAATGGGGCCAGCTCAAGAGGGCACCATTACTGAAGCCAGTCATGCTATTGATCCCTTATTATCTACATCGGAGAGAATGTTACTTCAGTGAACTAAAGTAGTTGAAACTCATTCGAACGCTACTCGAAGCGATGGTCATCTGGGTTCGCCAGTTACACCAACGCCTGTTGACAGAATGGGGCGCACACTGGTGTTTGTTTAAAATAAAGACCGTTTGACTGATGGCAAATGTTACGTTTGGTTGGTCACAGCTAACGAGCAGCCGGAGTTGATAATAAATGCAACAAAAAAAAATGCTCAGGACGGGGATGCATCTGGTGGAAAGCTTTCTGTGCCATTATTATCAGCACCTCCATTGTTATTTACCAGAAGACAAGCAACACAGTGTGGGAGGTGGAAGCACACAAAGCAATTATCTTTAATTGAGGCACAGAAACACACCATTAAATTACTAATTTGCTTTTTTTTTCCTTTTTAAAACCGCAGTCTTTTAAAATAATTGGCTCAGCTTTAGGGAATTAATGTCTATTTGACAACGCAGGTCTGACACAATTATACAGTGGGTACGGAAAGTATTCAGACCCCTTTAAATTTTTCACTTTGTTTCATTGCAGCCATTTGCTAAAATCAAAAAAGTTCATTTTATTTCTCATTAATGTACACTCAGCACCCCATCTTGACAGAAAAAAACAGAAATGTAGAAATTTTTGCAAATTTATTAAAAAAGAAAAACTGAAATATCACATGGTCATAAGTATTCAGACCCTTTGCTGTGACACTCATATTGTGTTTAATTAAACTGATTGGACTTGATTAGGAAAGGCACACACCTGTCTATATAAGACCTTACAGCTCACAGTGCATGTCAGAGCAAATGAGAATCATGAGGTCAAAGGAACTGCCCAAGGAGCTCAGAGACAGAATTGTGGCAAGGCACAGATCTGGCCAAGGTTACAAAAGAATTTCTGCAGCACTCAAGGTTCCTAAGAGCACAGTGGCCTCCATAATCCTTAAATGGAAGAAGTTTGGGACGACCAGAACTCTTCCTCGACCTGGCCGTCCAGCCAAACTGAGCAATTGTGGAAGAAGAGCCTTGGTGAGAGAGGTGAAGAAGAACCCAAAGATCACTGTGGCTGAGCTCCAGAGATGCAGTAGGGAGATGGGAGAAAGTTCCACAAAGTCAACTATCACTGCAGCCCTCCACCAGTCGGGGCTTTATGGCAGAGTGGCCCGACGGAAGCCTCTCCTCAGTGCAAGCCAAAAAACACATGAAGGACTCCCAGACTATGAGAAATAAGATTCTCTGGTCTGATGAGACCAAGATTGAACTTTTTGGCGTTAATTCTAAGCGGTATGTGTGGAGAAAACCAGGCACTGCTCATCACCTGCCCAATACAATCCCAACAGTGAAACATGGTGGTGGCAGCATCATGCTATGGGGGTGTTTTTCAGCTGCAGGGACAGGACGACTGGTTGCAATTGAAGGAAAGATGAATGCGGCCAAGTACAGAGATATCCTGGAAGAAAACCTCTTCCAGAGTGCTCTGGACCTCAGACTGGGCCGAAGGTTCACCTTCCAACAAGACAATGACCCTAAGCACACAGCTAAAATAACAAAGGAGTGGCTTCGGAACAACTCTGTGACCATTCTTGACTGGCCCAGCCAGAGCCCTGACCTAAACCCAATTGAGCATCTCTGGAGAGACCTGAAAATGGCTGTCCACCAACGTTCACCATCCAACCTGACGGAACTGGAGAGGATCTGCAAGGAAGACTGGCAGAGGATCCCCAAATCCAGGTGTGAAAAACTTGTTGCATCATTCCCAAGAAGACTCATGGCTGTACTAGCTCAAAAGGGTGCTTCTACTCAATACTGAGCAAAGGGTCTGAATACTTATGACCATGTGATATTTCAGTTTTTCTTTAATAAATTTGCAAAAAATTCTACATTTCTGTTTTTTTCTGTCAAGATGGGGTGCTGAGTGTACATTAATGAGAAATAAAATGAACTTTTTTGATTTTAGCAAATGGCTGCAATGAAACAGAGTGAACAATTTAAAGGGGTCCGAATACTTTCCGTACCCACTGTATATCACCTGTAGACGAAAATCAATAGTGAATATTTTGACGGCCTTAAAGAAGTAACCTAGAATTCACCGATACATTTGGTGTATTGGAAGCTTTTCACCGTTTCCCCCCATCAACTAGTGCTCTTCACTGATGGTTCAGGTGGAAGCCACACTGCTCTTGCTGAATCTGAGTTTCAACAAATCGGCCGATGCCGTCTTTCCAGCTCCGTAGCACAAGCTTTCCTTGGGAGGCTGAGCGACACGATACCCCCGATAACCTGAGCACATCAGCCTTTTGGTCCAACTTTTAAATAATGGGAACCACAGCTCTTGTCTGTCTCGAACCGACAAATCTCTTGAGTATTTGTTTTTCGTGCTACCTGAATAAATACACCTCATAATTGAAGACTTGTGTGTGTATTGTTCTCTGATCATTGACGTAAGCCTGTGATAACCTCTATTCTCAACAACATTGGTGGTTAATTGCACCGGGACGCAGTGCTGATGTCACAGGGGTCAACTGTGTAGGTGGAGGCCTGTGACGTTCCCAATCTGCAGCAGTCGAGGAATCACCGTATGTCTGTGTGCCTCACATGAAATCCCTGGGGGAGGCATTAGACATGCCTCACATCCTTTGTATTGCATTCTCCTGATGATCAGTAGCTAGCCTTGCAGCTTAGGGGTCCACAGGAACATACATGATGTATTAACGTGAAAGCAAAACAGTTTCAAAGAAATGCACGGCACCCCCGGCCTATTCAACCTGTTCAATCCCGCAGAGTGAGGATGAAAAGCTGTGGTCCTTTCAGGGTAAGATGTGATCTCTGAAGGAGCCAGAAAAATGGTGGCTCTTCAGTGCAGGCTAACAGGGCGGGGGGGATGATGATGATGAGTGGTCATCAAACCCGCAATTATAATAATTGCATAATGGAGCGACAATTTTCAAAGCCAATACCTTTGTTGTCGTGAAAAGACTGATTTTATGCATGCATGACGTTTCACAATGCACAAAATGATATTATTTAGAGAGTAAAGAGAGCTCCGTTGCTACCGCAGTGTTCAAGGAGGAGCAATATCAATATTGGCTTCATGTATTTTTTTTTAAGAAATATATCAAGACTGGTGTCATGGTATCTAATTAGCATCATTAGGAGGGTAAAGCACTGTGGGGAAGTATGGTACAAACACAAACCAGACAATCGGCTTTGGTTGGGACAAAGTCCTCCTGGTAAACAATGCCCATGAAGTCTGTTAGAGACACATTTCACACACTGTTTTTATTCTCACGCACTAAAATCAAAGCCCTGTGGCATCACACTTTGCTAGCTGGATCAACGCTGCTTACTGATATGAACAACTGCTGGTGAATTCAGCAACAAGTAGGACATGGATGAAACGCTAAAAGGAAATCACCAAAAACAGCAAATAGCACAAAGCATGGCTTCAGAGCAAGTTAAGCATTAGCTTGGGATGTTAAAAAGAGCTAATACCCTCGACTAGCCTCTTGCAAATAGTAGATCAGTTTCGTATTATTGATCTTTTCCACGTTCCTGCTCGTCCATCATCTAATAATACTAACGACTCATTACATTTTCCACATGTCTCTGGGGAGGCTGAAGTCCTTCCTACTAAAGAGATGGATAGTATCGTTGTGATGGTGGTACAGCTGGGCAATTAATCAAAACAAAGTCACACCATGACTCTCTAAACAACCACATTTTAGTCACAGCTGCTGGTGATTGCAGGTGAGAAAGTTAAGTAAAGTGATATTTAGATCTATTTATAATTTATTTAGATCCAATTTATAATTTGATTATTTTGCTGTGAATAGCATATTAGCATAGTGCTAACTACTGATTATGTTAACTAAAACCATAATCCATGTTGTTTTGCTAATATATGTAGAACAGCTCCACTGTGGGGACAGAGAATCTTGTGCACAGGTGTATTAAATAAATCTCATTAATGAATCCTTACTCAGGTTCATTGTGATACTAGTTTTAGGTGAAATTGCCCTAAGTGGCAGTAACTGAGATAAAGTGTGATGCCAGGTTTATAAAAGTGGTTGCTCAGTATGTATCTCGGTCACAATAACAAAAACAAATCGAAGGGATCTGTATCAAGATTGCTTGTTTACATTATGGGTTTATGTTTTTCTTAAATAGTATATTTTAAACTCCCAAAACATCAGCATCAGTATGAGCCCCAGAAATCCTGCATCTGACACGCTCTTCCTCTCTGCTTTTTACTAAATTTCCATTTCTGCAGTTACGTATAAAGAAGAAAAACACATCTACAGCCATACGCTTATCTGAACAGAGAAGGTCACACAAACAGAAAGGCCCACACTGAACAGCTCTCACTATGAGGCCAGAGGAGGCCCTTGAGATTACCTGGCAAACTGAAAGCAGTTTAAAATCTCTGCCAGTCACCAGTGACTGCTTCCACAGTCACTCACGCTACTTTAAAAAAGAGGGGATTAACACTTTGGGGATTAACAAAGTCACCATGAAGTGTGACGTAGCCAGCAGTTGTGTGAATGCATTTCCTCTCTGATGAGGACAAACAGCTGTAAGCAAAGAGGCACACAGCGGCCCTTTCTGAACCGCTGCTGACATCCAACATTGACTCCTCCTCCGGCTCCTCCTCTCCTCTCCTCTCTGCTTCATCCTACTCCTCTACCTCCTCACCTCTTCCTCCCTTCTCTTACATGTTGCCCAGTGCTCGTGTGCAGGACGAGGCTTCCGGCCATGTGGGAATTTCTCCTAATAGTGGCTCTCGGTTAAATCCGCATGTTGGTACGGACGTCAGTGCAGCAGCCTTATCAGACGTGGCGAGCAGAAGCAGAAGTCCTTCAATCTGTGCAGCCTTGAGGATTGAGGAAGCTCAACTTCACTTTCCCTGCCAGTGGAGCAAATCTCGCAGAAAGAGTAAGAAACTACCACTTTTGCCGCTTTCATCAATTTCCCAGAAGATGAGTTTATCTTTGGTGAAAGAGGGGAAAAAAAAGCTTTGATGAGATCTTCACTTGACTACTGCTGAGGACCAGGAGTTCTAGTAATTCACCCTTCTGTGAAAAAGGTCTGGACAGCACCAGCGAGGCACCGAAGCTGCTCCGTCACATGGACGTGGACACTGAACAGCTGTTGCATTTACCATCTTGTCTCGGAGAGAAACCAGACCGTTCGGGAGCAACACAGAGCTGCACGAGGATGCCGGGAAAACTTGTTCGCATCGAAGCACCTCGTACTTAGCAACTGATGAGGATGAGAGACCGTGTGATGACCTACCTGTATTTGACAAGTGTGTTTTTCACCTCGTTGGAGAAAGGAGCGCGCAGGGAAAAAAGTCAGCGAGGGGGAACAGGGGCGGGGAAGAGCGAGCCAGTGAGGGAAGGTGTGAAGCCAACGCTGTGAAAGAGAGAACTAGAGAAGCTGGGAAAGACAGAGAGAGAGAGAGAGAGAGAGAGAGAGAGAGAGAGAGAGAGAGAGAAAAAAAACTGACTGCCAGACTGACGGAGTAAAAGGAGAAACAGCGTATCAAAGACCTGGCCAAGCGCCCATTTAACGCTGCAGGATTGTGTTTTGTCAGAGCCATACAGGGTGAGTATAAATTCCGTTTGATGTGGCTATGATGACAGGAAATTAAACAGGGCGCAGGAGCAGCTGTCAACTTACTGCTCAGTAAAATCCTATTATGAATTCTAGCGTTGTAAATTTTTGATGGACTGAATAGCAAATATAACCTGAGTTACTATATTAATGAATCATGGAACAAGTGCTGGGGTTCATCAGTTGTCACTGGTGCTTTTATGAGCTCTACGGTACATTTTGTTCAATGCAGATTTAAAACAAGTCACTTTTGACACCCACAAGAGGTTATTAGATTGATCCTGGTTACTTTGGATAGTCTGGGCATGGCCGTGTAGAGGTGCTCTGTGTTTAGTTTGTTTTGCTCAGGAGAAAGTGGGAGGTACGTGGAGCAAGATGATTTGATCATTAAAAACTGCTGGGGATGAAAAGTCACATGACTGGCATCCGAACACTTATAGCACTGCATCCTCGGAGGTATAAACAATGTGATTGCTATCCAAAGAAGTTTTAAAACTGAGCTGGAACAACAAAAGATTAGTTGAAAATTTAGAGGTAACTATTTCAGCCATTTTTCAAAGGAAAAATGCCAAGAATTACACTTGTTTGAGCTGATGAAATGTTAAAATTTGCAGGTTGTCTGTAGCTGACAATTGCTTTTTTCATTATTGATTAATTTGCAGATAATTTTCTCTATTAGTTGGTTGGTCAATAGAACGTCAGAAAATAGTGAAAATGTCCATGGCTGTCCTCGATGGTGGCGACGTCATGAAATGTCCAACAACTGTCAAAAACCACAAAATATATAAAGATATAAAAAATTACTTAAAGCTGAAGCACAAATTTTATATGTTATTTGTAATTATTTGGGGGTTTTGGATTGTGGGTCAAAACAAGGTTTCTGACCACTTGACCCATGGCTCTGTGAGACTTTAAAGGGCGTTTGTTTTAAACTATTTTTCAACATTGAGACAATTTAATTAATTAAGATTAGTTTATCTGCCGTTTATCGTAAAAAAAATAATAATTGCAGCCCTGAAATAAAGCCTCACATGTTAAAGTACTCGACAGTCAAACAATGGAACCGGTATATTTAAGGATGAAAGTGAGTAGACCGCTCTGTAGGTGAAAGTGTCGACGATCCACCTGCTGCTCTATTTGACCTCACACCATCCTCCGCCGGCTTCATCATAATCACCGACTGCAGGGAAACGAACCACCAGTGACGCGCTTTTGTTTCCTGTGTTCTTGAACAGCCTCATTCCTCTGCTTTGACGCCAGCCTCCTCCAGTCCCGATGGGCTAATCAAGTATCCATAACAACACCGGAACATATAAATGAATGGCCTGAATGGGACTATTCATCCTGGTTAGGAAAACGTCCTTGTGTTTGTCAATCCAGTTAGCTAAACCACTGAAGCTCTAATGCAATTTCCTCTTGTCTCATTATGATTGAGCCTTGATAGGTGCCCATTAGCAGCCCTGGTAGACTACGGCTGCGGGGGAGGAGGACTGATCCTTGTCTTAATGTGTACAGATAGATGACCGTGTTAGGATGTAAATAACTGCCCAGCAATTCCCCCAAGTCATACAGGCACATGGACACACACGCACACACACACACACACACACACGCACACGCACACGCACACGCACACGCACACGCACAGAACATGGCAACTGCACCATGTGTGATCATTATCCCTGGCAACCGCACAATCAACCCCCAACAATGCGAGGGCTGAGACGAGACATGACAAAATAGAAATCACCCCGGGGTTACGAAAACGTCGAAAGCGATTCATTCCTTAAGGCTTAGTGGCATCTTGGTGCGTTTTAATTCATTCAATACAGACAAACCACCTTTCGCCGGAAATTCCTCTCGGATGAAAAGCTTTTCTGCACAAAAGGCAGCTTCTAGAAAAAGCACTGGTGTGGAAATATTTTGAGAATCCTTGAAAACCAATCATCGGATTCAATCAAAAAAACACATGAATGCTAAAAGCACTCGGGCTGTTTGGACAAGCAGCCGGGGCGACATAATCGCCATGTACGAGACGCACGGAAATCAACATGACCTTCAATTCAAATCACACGTCTGTTTACATTATTTCCCCGTCAGAGCTGCGTTTGTCCTAATCACGCTGAGTACAGCGGGGCGTTCAATGAAGCCTTTACAAATAGACAGTCAGCCACGGACTGTTTCTGATGACTCGATTATATATTTGAAATAGATCGTCGAGGCAAAATTCAATGAAGCGGTAGACGTCTTTATAGGCCTTGAGCCTCGGTTTTCCCCTTTTTGGTGCTTTTATTGTATCGTATGAAGTAATAATAATAATAATAATAATAATAATAATAATAATAATAGTAGTAGGTGAAGAGATAACATCGCCAATGCTCTTTAAAAGGATTCACTGCAGCAGCGAATGCAAATTGAAATTGAATTATAAGCCAACCGAGGTTATATAAATGGAGATTATATAAACCACAGACTCTGCACTACACCATCTTAGGTAGAATGTAAGAATGAAAGGAGTGGGATGCACGGACTGCATTATTAGTGTTATAGTGATGGAAGATGTACTCGGATGTTTTACTGAAATAAAACTGGCAAAACTACAGTGTGCAAATACTTTGTCTAACATTCAAAGTATTACCATCAGAAGATACTTTAAGCACCAAAAGTGTAAATGCTCATTCTGCTGAATGTCTCATTCGGAACCATTTTTATACTCCTGAATTATGATTATTTATGCATTAATGTGTTCATCACTTTAATGTTGCAGCTGGTAAAGGTGGAGCTTATTTTAATGACTTTATATATTGTTGGGTAGCTTGTGATTTTTTTTCCCCCTATGGTTCAATGTCCCATTTATCTACATTTCCCAATTTCGGATTATGATCATTTCAAATGTTGACAAAACGATCTCACTTCCATTCAGTAAGTGTTCTGGAGCTTTCAATCACATGATCTTCGTTAGCAGACACAATATGCCTGGTGCATGTCCACCTAGATGTTAAAAGTTGTTTAGACTAGAATATAATCACAATTTTGTATTTAATAATTTAAGTGAAAGTGATGAACACAAAATCCCGATTTTAGATAACAGACTAAGTGCCGTTCATAAATGCCTATGATCATAAACTTGGTATCTACAGCAATGTATTAAGACATCACTCTGCATCTGTTCAACCTGGAACTGGAGTTGTGGAGCAACCGCAGCTCCTCCCAGTCTTTACGCATTTCTCTGTTAAATCGGGCAGAATTGTCATTTTTACTTTCCACTTTGTCTTCACATTTGAATAAGATCCCAGCTGTGGGGAGAAGATTAGAGGTCTTGAACACGGCGAGTGTTTACAGGTGTTGACAGGTGTCGTTTCCACTCTACTGTGCAGGAAGAGGATCTAATGATAGTGATTCCTTTCATCATCTATTCAGCCAGAAACTCTGAAGGTTTCAGATCCTTTGGAACTTTTGCTAAACAGCAGCCACAATGACAATATGATGTTAAATGCTTATTTACAGCGTAACTAATGTCAACCCCTAAGTACATTAAATTAAGTAAAGGTGTGTTGTATTGATTATTCATTTAAAAAATGTCAGAAAATAGTCTAAAACTGCATCAACTTGTCATATTTTAAATGTCCTTGTCATATCTGAATGACAGCATTTTTTAGAAATGGTGAAACGATTATCAAAATTGTTTGAGATTCGTTTTCTGTCGAATAATTAGCAAACGGCTTGTTTCAGCTTTGAAAATCTTTGAAAAGTTGCATGGTCTCACTTTGACAAAACTCCCGATGCTTTCTGCCCTTTAATGTCAGGGAGAACAAAACACTCCCCGCCCACACACACACATATTTATAGAGTTTTGTTTTAGGTTGTTCGTATGTGCTCAGCTCTCACAACAGTGGACGACAACATCATCAGATGGAAAGTGTCTTCTTAGGCAGCATCCGTTATGACTATGCTGCTTTGAGGCAACAGGAAACCGATCTATTCGATTAAAGTCGTGTAAAGTCAGCCCACAAACCTGCTGGGCGACTCTGAATCTTGGAAGAACTTCACGAAGCATTACAGACATTTTAAAAAGCTCTAAATCATCTCTATCCGAAAACACGTAACATTTCTGACCTGTACATCCTGTCCATCCAGTCTTGCCAATTCAACTACCAGAATACTTCAACACCTTGGATACAAAATGAGACAGAGAAATAAGCCCCCCCCCCCCCCCCCACACACACACACACACACACACACTAAGAAGCATTTTTATGATACTCAAGCCAAGAGGAAAAGGGAGGTTTCTGTGGCAGATTCCTGATTCAACAGCTACCTTAATTGGCCAGGAAAAGGACTCTTGAAAGCATCGCCTCCCACATACAATTAAGTATCCTCTAGAGAGCGGCAGCCTCTTGCTGTACGGCATGACTAATCTGACAATGTGGGCAAAACACAGAGACGAGAGATACGAGTCAAACAACTCACTGGAGAACCTTTGGCATTTACACTACAAGAGAAGGGGAGGGGAGAGACACGGCGCCGCAACGCTCTCCAACTCTCTAATGGCGTGAGAAAAGCGTTTTCACTGAAAGCAGCTGCGGAAAATAACACCGAGATGTGCGACTGAACCAAAAACGCAAAGCTGTGGGCCATTCAACCAAAACCAAAAAGCGGAAAAATACTGAAATACCCCATAAATCTGCAGAGTCGGCTGATAATCATCAGTTTGTTTGTCACTATTAGCGACCAATGTCAAATCACACATAGTCATTTCACCTTTTGTCAATTTTTAAATATTGATTCGTAGCTTTATACCATTATGAAACTCACAACAAGCATTTTAAAAACACCCAAAACACGAAAAGAAAACATACAATATGCAACGAAAGTAAAATATAATTGTTATACTTTAAAGTTCATTTATGTGTCATCATAAAAAGGAAAAACAACTGGTGGATGTTTGTTGATTATTAACTAAAAGGCCAATGTGCTGGTGTAACACTAATTTGAATAATGGCATATTAATACAATCTCACATCCTGTTGATTTATATAATAACATTTCTAGACTTTAAAACCACAGTTTATGAAACTGTAAAGTACGCTAGAAAGCCAACAGCCAAAGCTCATTGTGGTCTGCTATCTGAAAAAGACCGTCCTAAATATGAAGAAGTCTGGAGCTCTGCTCTAATAAGACGACACTGAGATTTCTACTTGTGCTCCTTTGGGGGAAAGAAAAACACAAACAGGGATGAGAGACTGTTGAGAGCCCAGGAGGCTGAAACACGGAGCACTGAGGCTGAAAGTAGCAAACAAAGTCAAACAAGGATTTATGCAGCCGTTTGACAGCAGTGTCCAACACGGACATTTCATTTCAACTAATTAGGATACGGAGACAACTTAAGAAAAATGCAATTAGACTCGCTGGAGTATTTGACACAGTGCGAGTTTTACATGTCGTTATCCCAGAGAGGCTAATACACAAATTAGCATAAATACCTTTGTACCTTTAATCCAGTGATGTTTGAACATGTGAAATGGAATTAATTTGTCTTAATTGGTTTTATTTCTTTGTTGTGAAGCATACATAAGCCCAAAAAAACTCTGAATTATAGGAATATTTTTAGGAAAGTTTTTGCAAAGTTCAGATGTCTGACTTGTCTCCCCCGTCAATGGCTGACTGAACACTGCGGTGGGCAAAACAAACAACCTCCTCGAGCTTTGTTTCGTGGTCCGATCTTACCTGCGGCCTCCAGCAGGAGGTGGTAGTCTATTCCTCTCTGAGCGGGCGTGTCATCGTCAGGCTCCGGCCTCTCTGAGGCCTCGTAACGCTCCCAGTTTGATCCCAGTTTCCTCCTGGAGAAAACCTCCGGCCTGTCGCCTTCCTCCTGAAGGTTGTCCCCCTCATCTTGGTCCTGAAAGAAGAGCAACATGGCGGGGTACACAGTGAGGAACGGAGGGATTTAAGCGACAAATGGGAATAACGGTGCACCCTTTATAACAGTCTCTACTAAAAAAAGCAAGACAAGAACAAACTGTATTTTAAAAATGTCTTGCACCATGATTCAATAATTTCTCATTTGAAACAATGATGAGACATGTGATAGGACAGAAAGTTCAAAGAGCCTTTGCTCACAATCAAATTAAGAGAAGAACACTGTAGGTTAATCGATTCATTGATCATTGATTCAGAAAATTAATTAATCTTATTAAATTCAACATAAATGGGGCCGAAAATGGTGTTCCACAGTCCTGAAGAGTCCATTTTTACATCTTGTTTCTGCTGTACCATCGTCCCTCCGGAATAGTTTGTTGGGAAATGTATGTGCACCAACTGGCACACCATCACATAACCTCTGAAACACGCCATCTTTCCATTAACAACTTGCATGTTGGTGTCGTTCAGACATCATTCAGTTGGAGCAGATCATACAGACATGGCAGATAGTGTGAACAAGTAATTCAGGCTTGTCTGTTTCATTTTTACAAAAGAGTAAACTTTGCAAAGCCAGTTAGCCTTGGGTACAGTGACTGAAGATGTTCCCAACAACACTTCCTCTGACTAAGCTCCACAAAGCATGACACAAAGAGCAATTTGTAAATTGGTCATTAACACATAGCTCTTATTCATAGATGGGTAGCTAAGCCAAACAAAACGGGTCAAGGTAAATGGCACGTTCCACTGTGTGACAAAGAACAAGACATCCAAAACTGAACGAATTTAAATGTGTCTGCGTCATAGAGTTCTTGCCATTTTTTGTCACATGGCTGCACAAACCTTTAGGTTGCCATAGAAAAGAGCAGGTGTGTCAGAGAGACAAAGCATGCTCAGTTTCTCTGGGGCCCTGTCAAAAAAATAACAACACAGAGCTCGTTTTTCCTCCAACAATATCATCAAAGACCCCCATGGTATGATTGCAATCAAGGAGCCCCTGTTCCAAAGGAGATTTGTATGATTGCAATCAAAGAGCCCCTGTTGTTTACCTTCTACTTCTGTTAGTTACCATGGCAGGAGCATCTACTCACAGAGCATCCCAGTGGATGTGAGGCTGAGAGTGTCACATCCGAGGCCCGGTGATAATGTGGGAGTGTTTGTGGAAGACCAAGACTCATGTACAGTAGAGACGTGTGCAAACACACTTCTGTAATGCACCGCAATCAAACAACGTGTGTGCTACAGCTACTTGTGTCGAGTATGAGTCACAGCTCTGCAACTGAACAGAGGCTGTGCTTTGAATGTGTGGAGAGAAAAAAAACCGTCACATATTTGCAAATTGGCGTTATCGCATTGATATTATCCGAAAAGTCCAACTTTATTCAAATAAACTATCAAAAGCTAAACGCGGGGCAGCCTATGGGACTTAACGTAAACTTCCATGCTCTCTCTCACCCGGTGTTGGAACTCCGCTGAGTGGCCGCTTCCCCCGCGTCCACGGCCGCGGTAGTGGTCTCTTTTACCCCGGCCGCGGTGGTGGCCTCCTCTCCCTCTGCCCCGGTGTTCACCGCTGTCGCTGTTGCTTCCACCTCGGCCGCCTCTTTTCCAACTGCCTCCTCTGGCTCCGCTCGGTTTAGCGTCCATTGCTGTCAATATTGGCCGGACAGTTTAACATGTGACACCTTCAAGTTGAACGGAACAAGTGTTACATTGAATGCTGTCCCACGACAAAATGGCGTTTGATGGTTCCGAGTCAAAATAATCAATTTTACATTTCAGAAATGAACATTTTTGATTGGAATACAAAGAACAGTTTAAACAGTATAACTTATATATATATATATAT